>NW_006400103.1:1842426-1864537 GCF_000299155.1 Elephantulus edwardii | reverse complement strand
GGAGGGACAGCGCAGGAGAGGAAGGCCCTCTATGAGGTGGATTGATTCAGTGACTGGGATAATTGGGATGGGAGTGTCAGAGACAGTGCGACTGGCACAGGACAGAGTGGAGTTTAGGGCTGTTGTACATAGGGTCGCTATGAGTCGCAAGCGACTCAGCGGCACATAACAACAAACAACAGGGTCACTATGAGTCTTACTTGACTTGAAGATATCTAAGAATGACAACACTTGTTCCAGAGTCTATTTCCTGCCAGTGAAAGTATTTTTCCAGTAAGACCATTTTGCTTACAGAGCCACTAACCCAGCGAAAGTCTATAACAAGGCAGATGACCCTGAGCAGATGTACTTCTCCCAGCTAAATATTAAACATCATCAGCATCGTTCTTTATACATGTACTGCTTTTTTTTTCTCCACCTGCTCTAGATGTTGCAATAAAAGTTAATGATAAGTATTATAAATGGGAAATATTTCTTTAGAAGACAGGCTGAGCCTGTTATGGCAAGAATGTGAGATTCTAAACACTCAGTTAGTATTGGTAATCATCAAAAGTTCCTTATTAAGCGTGTGAGTCTGAATGTCAGCTATTGCTTAAACTGCTGTGATCCCAAGGGAAAGCAAAAATTGAGTTTATATACTGAGATTGGGCATGGGGGTTACACAAAGTTCATTGTGGTTGACAGTTGATAGTTCTTCATATTCAAGAGTCATTATTGTTTCTGACTTCTCACTGATGTTCAGGCTCCTGACCAGGTGCAGATGTAGTGGTTACCAAGCTAGGTCATCTTGTACTAGAACATGACGCTTAGTAAAACATGTTATTGCCAGAATTATTGAGGCATACATTTCTAAAAATGGCTGTCAGAACAAAATGGCTTCCCTAAAGCTAACATGGCTATCCAATGCAGACAGAGAGTGGGGTGGAGCTCCCCGATTAAAACAAGCTTGGAGGGAGGAATGGCATCCACTCATAATAGTTTGCCTCCGGAAACCCTATGAACCTGGAGAGAGGATGAAAGGCACTCAAGCATCGAGGACTCCTTCATAGGGTTGCTATGAGTTGCCTGCGACTTGACGGCACTTAACAACAACAACAACAAAGCTAACATATAAAATTATTTCTCTAATGCTTATTATTATCTTAGTAGCTGCTACTACAAGGCCACATCCCTGAGGTGGATAGAGGAAGACTCTGTTTGGCTGCCCATAGCAAGTCAGTTTCAAGCTTCAGTTTATAAACTTAACAAAATAAAAGCCCTCTTAGTTAATTTAATGCCCTTTTAAAACAAGCAGGTTAGCTCTCTGTTCTTTTAAAAACACATTCTATCTCCAAGAGACTTACCAAAATTGTCTCTCCTATTAAGGAGTCTTCTCTTTGAAATGCCCTCAGGTGCCCTTCTTAAGTATAAAGGACTCTTCAGACCTCACTTGTTCATATAAGATTTGGATGTTTCTTGTTGGTTGCTGTCGAGTCCACTCCAGTGCATGGGGATCCCACAGGTGCAGAGTGGACCTGCTCTAGAGTTTTCAAAGCTGTGGCCTCTCAGGAGCAGATCATAAAACTCGTCATTCTATGCACCTCTGTGTGAATTTCAACTCCCAACCCGTGAGAATGTTTCTATTCTAATTCTCCATCTTGAATCCCACTATTTTTACCAGTAAGAGCCCATTCCAAACAATCATTCTGGTAATTAACAAGTCCCAGATTTCACCAGTGTAGATTAAAGTTGGAAACACTGTATAGCTTGTTACTCCATTGGATGACTCTCCCAACTATCTCTTCCACCTGCCAAGATGGGGAGGGGAAATGTATGTTTATAACATACTTACAGTGTATGTTAGTGTGGACAGTGTGACAGAAATTGACCATGGACAGAGCAAATACAACCATAGTTCACTTATCAACATGGTTAGATTCCAAGGACTGTTCGCTATGTGAAAACCAGCACTACATGAAAAAGGAAGATGACTACAACAAATCACAGACTGGAGGTGTAACTTTAACCATCCCGGCAATATTCCTCTTACTTTACACCTCAGTATTTCCTAGTGCTAAATATACTTCCTTGATGCCTCAAATAGTCACAAAATAGATTTATTTTTTTTTACAATTGTAGTAAATTTTAAATATCAGATAGTGGAACTCCCAGTTAGGAAGCAGTAGGCATTCATTCATACTATATTCAAGGAGAAGTCAATTGTCCTGTTCAGGAACTCACACTGACAGAGGTCAGCCAGCATTGACTCAAAAGGCCATACTCCAGAGGTGGCTACCACAACAAGCTATCTTTATATTTTACTGTAGGGAGTTCTGGGGAGTGGATATGACAGAAGAAAAAGCTATGACTATAAGCACCACATTGCACAAAAAAACCCACCTATTTATTGGAGCTATACATTGACAGTAACATGCAAGGGGTGACACACACACAGCACAAGGTCGTCCAGAGGTAAGTGGAGCTAGAAGCCACCAAAAGAAGAAGACATGGAAGACCCTAAGAAAGAAGGAGGGGCATCCTAGTGGTGTCCCAGTGCAGCAGGGTGAGAGAGCTCTGATGGAGGCAGCACTGTGGATCCTGTATCTAAAGACTGTTCTTTTCTACAGCATCAGAGGCTGGGTGCAATTTTTTTTAATATGTAAATCAGGTAGGCTCTAAATAGTCTAAAATCTGCTTGTTTGGGCTGTATTATAACCAACTGAATGTATTTGAGTTTGATGCCACTAAGTTTGATCTTTTTATTATTGTTTAGAATGTCTGGAATCTTTTTTGGGTTTGAGGTTTTGTTGTGGGTTGTGTTTTTTTTTTCTTTTAGGGTTATTTGAGGGGGAACCTAATAAGCCTCATTTTATTGTGAAGAAGTAAAGAGAGGAGTGCCAAGCGCAGAAGCCATTTTTTAACTCACCTATGTTCAATGCCTGGAGAGGGTTAAACCGGGTGGCTCCCTGGAGGCAAGGATTCTGGGGCTTCATCTAACATACTTGGGACATGCTGTAAGGAGGGACAGGTCCTTGGAGAGGGCCATCATACGTGGGAGGGTGGAGGGACAGTGTAGCAGGGGAACATCCTCTAAGAGGTGGATTGATTCAGTGATTGGGGTAATCGGTTTGGGTATGTCAGAGACAGTGCAATTGGCACAGGACAGAGCAGGGTTTAGGGCTGTTGTATGAGTCGCAAATGACTCGACGGCACATAACAACAACATGTTCAATGCCAGATTTTCTGCTAATTATATAAAGAAGCTTAGAAGCTTTGTCAGGTTTTTTTTTTGTTTTGGTTTGTTTGTTTTTAACTGGTGAGAATGTTGAAAATGGGTTCTCATTGCCAAAAAATCTGGAGGACAACTACCTGGCCAACTGACTGGAAGAGATCCATATTTATTCCTATCCCCTTCAAAAAGGTAATCTGACAGAGTGTGGAAATTATCGAGCAGTACCATTAATATGGGAACTCTGGTGGCCTAGTGGCAAGAAGCTGCACTACAATACTGAAGGCACACAGTTCGAGGCCTCCAGCTGCTCTGCAGGAGAAGGATGGGCAATCTCGTCCTGTGCAACTGCCTCTGAAAACCCACTGGAGAGTCAGCTATGGGTAGGTTCCAACTCTACAGTACACAGCAACAACATCACTAATATCATATACAGGCAAAATCCTGCTGAATTTTTTATAAAAAAAAATTACTGTAACAGTACATTAACAGAGAATTACCAGAAATATAAGCTGGATTTAGAAGAGGCTGTGGCACTAGAGACATTATTGCCAATGCAGATGGATCTTGGCTAAAAGCAAAGAATACCAGAAAAATGTTTATCTGTGCTTCACTGATGATCCAAAGGCATTTGACTGTGTAGATCACACAAATTGTGGCTAACCTTGAGGAGAATGGGAATCGCAGAACACTTGATTGTGCTCACGTGAAATCTATACTTGGACCAGCATTCAGCCATCAGACCAGAACAAAGAAACAATGCATGATTCAAAAGTAGAAAAGTAGTGCATCAGGGATGTGTCCTGTCTCCATAATTTTAATCTATATTGCAGAACAGATCATTCAATAAGTTGGGCATTTTTGTTTGTTTGGTGGGTTTTTATTTTATTTAATTTTAATGACATTTAGAAAGATTTTGGATTTTCATTCATTGTTGCACTTTTTTCTTTATCCCCCCTCCCCTCAGTTCACTCCTCTTTTGAAAGTAAAAGATAAACTTCTTCATTGGTATATAATCCCCAACCCACCCCTGACCCCGACTTTGCCTCCCACCCCGCCCCAAATGCACTCCACTATGCAACTGTAATCCTGGATTCCTGTGATAATGTTAATATGCTGTACCACTTTTAAACTGTTCTCTTCCTCTTCTGTTTCAATTCAGTATACATAATCTATCCAGTTTTTTTCAGTTTTACCCCAACTCTGATGAATAAGCTGGGCTTTATGAGAATGAATGTGACATCAGGATTGAAGGAAGATTCGTCAACAGCCTACACTATATGGATGATATAATCTTGCTTGCTGAAACTGAGGAGGACCTGAAGCATTTGCTTCAGAAGATCAAGGACTGTAGTCTTCAATATGGATTGAAGCTCAACATTAAGAAGACACAAGATTCTCACCACTAGGCCAATTGACAGCACCATAATAGATGGAGAAGAGATTGAGGTTGTCAAAATTTTCCGCTTACTCACCTTTACAATCAACACTTTTGGCACCAGTAGTGAGGAAATCAAAAGACAAATTACGTTGGGGAAGTATGCTGTCAGGGACCTATCCAGATTGCTGAGGGGCAATGACATCAGTCTAGAGACTAAGGTGCACCCAATCCAGGGCACGGTCTTTGTAATTACTTGCTTCAGAAATCTGGACAATGATTAAGGATGACAGAATAATTAATGACTTTGAACTGTGATGCTGGAGAAGAGTATTGAACGTACCTTGGACAGTCAGGAGAATAGATGTAAAACCTGGTTTTCACTGCTCATATTGAGCTTCTCCAGTGAGTCTTTCCACAAATGTAATTGATTTGATTCCTATGCATGCCATCAGGTGAAATCCATGTATATAGCCTGTGTTTATGTTTCTCTTTTTCTTATTATTATTTTTGTGTGTGTGTACCGTCAAATCAGATCTGACTGGTACAGGAGGAGATTGTCCCTCCTTCCCCGGCAGAGCATCTGGTGGATTCGAACCGTGCACCTCTGGGATTGTAGTTTATGTTTCTTATAAAAGGTATTTGCAATGAAAAAATCATTGAATGTGCAGAACTCTATCATTCTATCTCCAGCCTCATTTCTAATTGCTACAACACTTGTCTGTCAGTTTGCTGTAGTGAGATAACTTGTGGGTTGCTGTGATGCTGAAAGCTATGCCACAAGGGTTACCCATGGTGGACAGGTTTTAATAAAGCTTCCAGATTAAGACAGACTAGGAAGCAGTATTGGCCATCCACTTCTTAAATAACAAGCCTCTGAAAACCCTATTAATAGTAGAGAAACATGAAAATACCATCTGTAGATGGTTAATTCTAAAGATTGCATCCTGACTCATTAACAAATACAACTTTCCCTAATCTTGCCTCATTACCCTCATACTCACTGTTGTGGAGACAATTCCTCTATTGGATTTCTGAGATTGTAAATCACAACTGGAGACTGTCAATCTTTCTCCTGTGAAGTCAAAGGTGGATCCTAACCATCACATTACTCATGCATCATGCAGCATGTAATGGCCTATGTCAATAAAACTTTTCTATGTCGTTGTTGTTAGATGTGGTGGAGATCATGATGACTCCCAGTGACTCCGTGAACAACAAAGTGATATCCCACTTGTTCAAGGTCATTTCTGTAGTCACTGTGTCAATCCATCTCTTCTTTTACACTGATTCTCTATCTTTGCCAGCATGATATCTTTCTCCAAAGACTGTTTCAAAGTATGTAAAACCAAATTTCATCTTGTTGGCTCTAGGGAGCTCTCTGGTTACACTTTCTCCAAGACAGATTTTCCAGGAAGGTTCACATTTCTTTGGACAGGCCCTAGCCATAGGCTTAGCTAGCCACCCTTTCCCTCCCCCCTAGCACTCTCCTGCAGTATGTAGATGATTCCTCCTTTGACCTCTCTAATAAACACACAGCCCTTTTTCTTAATTTTCTGGCAGATCAGGGATATAAAGTCTCTCCAAAAGGCTCAATTATCCATTCCCCACTTCAAGTATCTTGAAGTTACCCTCTCTCCCACTGAAAGGAAAATTACCACCAACCAATTCTTGAGGATACATAGCCTCACTTAACCCACCTACTTTAAAATCTGATGTCCTCTCTTTCCTTGGCCTGGCAGGGTACCTCTGCCTTATGGATTCCAAATTTTGCCCTGTTAGTAAGACCATTTTATGAAGCAGCTAAGGGCAACCAAAATGAATCCTCAGACCCCCCCCCCCCGCCAAACCACTGTTACAGCTTTCAGAGCCCTACAACATGCTCTTACTACAGCCCCTGCTTTAGCCTTACCTAATATTACTATCATTCTATATGTTACTGAGTGCCAAGGAATAGGCCTCTGAGTCCTGAGACAGAGTCCTTCCTTCGCTCCTGTAGCATACCTCTCAAAGCAGCTAGATCCCACTGTTCCGTGGCTGGTCTTCCTGCCTCCAGGCATTAGCAGCAGCAGCCTTCCTAGCACAAGAAAGGAAAAAAAAAAATGACCTTTGGTCAACAAAACACTATTCTATCCCCTCACCGGCTAAAAGATCTCCTGTCATATCAAGCTCTAGAGAATCTCTCCCTCTCAAACTTCAAATAGTCCATGCTACCTTTCAGGAGTCTCCTGAGTTAACAGGAGACAGCTGTCCATCTCTCAATCCAGCAAGCTTACTCCCCACTCAAACTATACACTCATTCCTGCACTGAAACACCAGAAAGCTTAACTTTACTCTTCAGTCATATCACCAGTACCCCTTTTGTTAATCCAAGTAGAGGATACTTGCTTCACAGGTGGCAGCTCCACTACCTCCCAAGATGGAACCAAACTTGCAAGATATACCATGCCAATAATTAAGTTCTCATTGAATGTAACTCCTTTCCCAAAGGCACATCTTCTCAGAAAGCAGAACTTACCACTCTAACAAGAGCTCTCACACTAGCCAAGGATCACAGGGTAAACATATAGACTGATGCCAAATATACCTATCACATCCTCCATTCCCATGCAGCCATCTGGGAAAAGCGTGTATTTCTCTCCATGTAAGGGTCACCAATATCTAATGCCTCCCTCAAATCCTACAAGCAGTTGCCCTCCCAACCCAAGTAGGAGTCATCCATTACAAAGCCATCAAATATGGCAAGACTTCATCTTCCAAGGAAGTAACCTCACAGACACAAAAGCAAAAAAAGGCTGTTCTTAAACCCTCTCCAGCCCCTCAGTTGTTAGTTATTCCTGCCTTTCAACCACAGTATACCACCTGGGAAAAAGAAAATCTCTAAAAAGAAGCTACCAGTTCAGGAAACTGGCTTCTCCTTCATGGACATTATGTTCTCCCCCAGAAACAAGCTCTAGAAATTCTTACAACAATACATCAAGCTCCACAGATTAGGTATAACCCTTGCTCTATCTTATAAAGCCTTTCTTGTTCTGTCCCAATCTACCCACTCTTCTACATTCTATCACTAAATCCTTTCCTGGCTGCTCTGTGACCTCCCCACAAGGAAGACTTCACAACCCTTCTTTTTCCAGTCACCAGTCAAGAAGACATGTCCCAAGTGAAGATTGGCAAATTGATTTTACACATATGCCCCCAAATAAGAAAGTTAAATATCTCCTCATCCTAGTGGACAACTTTTCAAGATGGGTAGAAGCATTTCTTACCATCTTGGAAACAGCAACAGCAGTAACCTCAGCTCTAGTAAATGAAATCATCCCTTGCTTTGGCCTACCTCGATCCTTACAATCTGATAATGGTCCTGCTTTCACTTCTCAAATTACCCAACAAATAGCCAAAGGTTTAAAATAACCTGGAAACTTCATATTCTCTAGCACCCTCAGTGATCTGGTAAGGTAGAGAAAGTTAACAGTTTAATTAAATCACAGATAACCAAACTTAACACAGAACTGCAACAGCCTTGAACAAAACTACTCCCTATAGCTTTAACTCATATATGTACTAGTCTCTGAAGTCTTCTTTTCTTAGTCCCTTTGAATTTATGTATTGCCAATCATACTGTTTAGACAATTTTCCCAGCCCAGATCAAGTCTCCCTCTTAGGTGACTATGTCCCTATTCTTAGCCTCATAAGACAACTCCTCCAAGAGCACTCTGATCAAGTCCTACCTAAGCCACATACAGGACCTCCCTGCACTCAGTCACTATTCCCAGGAGACTAGGTTCTGCTGAAAACACTAAATCCCTCGAATCTGTGTCCTAAATGGACAAGTACTTTTCGGGTCCTCTAAACCACTCCCACAGCTCTGAAACAACTTGGCAAACTCCATGGTTCCATCTCTCCAGGATTAAGAAAACTCAAGTTTCCTTCCCCACAGCCTTGGATCCTCCCTGTAACCAAGATAATCCATCACCCAAATATGTCTGCTCCCCTTTTGGGCCGAAGATCAGATTAACAAAAATCACAGAAGAAACATAGACAGACTGTGAGTAAATTTTCCATGACCTCCTAGCAACATGCCCAAAGTATGTGAGACAAAGCTTTAACGTCTTATTCCCCAAGGAGCACTCTGCTGAACTTTCTCCGAGACATATTTGTTTGCACTTTCGGCAGTCCATGGGATATTCAGTACAGTTCTCCAACATCACAGGTCAAAGATATCCATTCTCCCTCCAGTGCATTTGCCTCACCTGCTGATATCAATTCTTTCTTGAAACACTCTTGAAAAAACTTTTAATTTTCCTGGTCTCTGTCAATTCCTTTTCCTCACTTCTCTCCTGAATCCAAGACCTCCATTTACAAGGCACTCTTCTCAATTTGCACACTGATGAAATCTCCTTTTTACCTTCCTTCTACTCTTCACACTCTTTTTTTTATTTTTTTTAAATTTAGGTTGTTTATTTTTCATTTCAATGAACATCTACAGAGATTTTGGGATTCCATTCATTCATTGTTGCACCCTTCTCCCCGCCCCCCCCCCCCCCACTTGCTCCTCTCCTTGAAAAGCAAAAGAAAAACTCCCTCATTGGTACACAATCCCCCCCCACACCTCCCCAAACCCCACCCCCAAGCCCCAAATATAATCCACTCTACAACACTCTTAAAGGGAAAAAAAGAGGGGCTCCTGTTTTTATATTAGTATTTGGCTTGATGATGTTTTTAGTTCTTGTTCTAGTGTTTACTTGCATTCTTCCTCTAAGCAACAATGGCTATTTGCCATATTTTTAAAATCCATTCCTTCTAGTTCTTACACTCTAAAAACGAATCTTTACTGTGAAACCCAAATCTAACACCTTGCCTAAGTTACTTTTTTCTCTATTTTATAGTTCTTCACCTATCTTGATCCAACCTTCTTTGTCCCAAAACCTGTTACTCTAACTTAACCTATTAACACTCATCTTGCTACAAGTCTGCCACTCTCTGTACACAAGGACACACACTTTCTTGCTACAGGACAACTAGTCACTTCTAGAACCTACAGCTCCAGCACTTGTCATAGGCACATAGGTCAATCAAAGTGTTGACCTATTATACTCATCATGGTGTAAATGATAGGGGAGGAGTCCAAGACAAAGCTAGGGGGGGTAAAAGGCAAAATCAAGTAGTAAAATCCATAATAGCCCAGATCTAAGTTACCCCACAACCTTATAAAGACATTACTCTCTCAGGACTAATGAAATTCATCCAATCGGTTGACTCAGAAACCCCTATAAAATGCTTTTTAAGTACCATCTTTCAAATTCTAAGTCATACCAGTCCAAATCCTCACTAAAGACTGTTGGTGTTGTCTCCCCTTTAGACAGAGGACATATATAGCCACCCCTATTCCATATAATTGGGCTTCAGAAAATATCACCTCAAACCCAAACAGAATAACTCTCATAGGTAGGCTAACAGATAATATAATCCTTCTCCCTACCTCAGATGTTACCTGTTTACTTTCAATTAATGGCAAAAATTCAGTAGGCAATATATCCTCCTCTTATTGTAATCACACAGTTTCATTGTTAAATAATGCCATTCAATGCTCTACCTCAGGGGTGTTCTTCATCTGTGGCAACTCAGCTTACCACTGCTTGCAGACCAATTGCACTGGAGTCCAATTAACCCCCAAATATCTCTATACATACAAAAGACCAAATTTTAAAATGGTCTGTCTATCCCTATATAAAAAAAAATTCTTTGTTACCACGATACTCCGGGAAGTGGGTCTTAACAGCCGCCACAGAAACAGGTATAGGGGGGATTGGGACAGCTACGCTTTTTTACTATAAATGCTCCCAAGAGTTAAATGATGATATGGAGTGAGTAGCAGATTCACTCATTTCACTACAAAATCAAGTAGATCCCTACCAGCAGTTACTCTCCAAAATAGACAACCTATTTACTGCCTGAAAAGGAAGAATCTGCCTTTCCCTGGGAGAAGAATGCTGTTATTTTGTAAACCAATCAGGAGGAGTCATGGCAAGATGAAAGAACTTTGAGAACGAATCCAGTGAAGATAATGGGAAATAGGAAGCCAACAAATTTTTTTCTCTCTTGAAAATTGGCTACCCTGGCTTCTCTCCTTCCATGGCCATCTTAAAGTAATTTCCCTAATCTTAATGTTTGCTCCTTGCCTCATGCAATTTCTCTCTAGTTTTCTGCGGGAGTGGATGAGAGCCTTTGCCAACCACACAGTCCATGAACGCCTCATACTATTGACTGAGTACCAACCATTACCCTCCACCATCACACCTACTAACTCTGCTTCCTAAAATCAACAGCCTTTTCCCTTTCTTTAATTCATCACCCCCATTCAGCAGAAAATAGTTACAGAAGAGAGCCTCCATGCCCTCAATCAATATTAACAAAAGACTAGGATACTAGGACTGCAGAGCCCTTGCTTTCTTCTCCTAGGATGGCTACTGAAATGATCTGTCACAGGAAACAGCAGCTGCAGCTGTTTCTCTCTGTCAAGGATATGAAACTGCTCTATCTCCTTTCCCAGTAATAGTTCTCTGAGACTCCAGCCCACTTCCCTATCTTGTAAAAACATCTGTGAGAAACCCCTTCCCCAAGTTCCTTGTAAGAGAAAATAAAACCCCTCTCTAACTTTTAGTGGGGGCTGGTTTTCTGCCTAAGAGCCAGCCTAGCAGTTTCTCCTTAATAAACTATCTTTCTTGGCCTGAACTGGGTTCTGTCCTTGTTCAATGACCTTACAAAGACAAAATACTGTGGATTAATTAACTTTTCAGATACTATAAGGGAGAATGGATGGAAAAGAAAAAGTTAAAAAAATTTGCACAGAAATAAAAATACAAATCTGGAATTTTAAGCATTCCAAATATCTATATCATCTATCTATCTATCTATCTATCTATCTATCTATCTATCTATCTATCTTCTATCTATCATCTAATATGTAAAGGGAAGTCTGGTGGCCTAGTGATAAGAAATTGCATTGCAATCTCAAAGTCGCCTGGTTCAAATCCACCAGTTGCTCTGTGGAGAAGGATGGACAATCTCTACCCATGTGATTTTTCTGGGGAAATCCTACTGGAGGGTCAGTTATAGGTCAATTTCAATTCAATAATACACAGCACACTATGTGTAAGGGATGTGCCTAGGGCTAACCGTCCCCCAAAAAACCAACACAACAAACCTAACCCATAAACATAACAGCTTTTGTGCACTTGGGGAACTGTGGCAGAGGTCTTGTGTAAGAAAAGATAGTGCCAGAAGTACCAGAAAAAGGCTTCCATACACTTCTGTACTTAGTTTTTGGAGAGTGTTTGTAAGGTGCATTTGCAAGAGCACACACACCTGTGTGTTGTGCTGGTATTTGAGTCTTCTATGAAATAAGCACAATTCAAGTTAGTAGATTTTGTAAAGGTTGGATATTTTTGTTATTGCTATTGTGGGGCAGAGACATAATTTTTCAAGATTAGAGCCAAGAGTAGGAGATCAAAGTGAAGCCACTTAACAATACTTTTCATTGTGCAACAAAAATTGGGAATGGAGGCAGTAATAAACTCAAGGGGGCTAAATTCTGATAAGAATTGACTTGTAAACAACTAATAACAATCTCATAATATGCTCAGCACCATTCATGCAGGGATTAGGAGCTTGGCTGCAGAGGTGTTTAGTATAAATTTGAGCACTAATCTTTCTGAGGCTTTCTTTCCTCATCTGAGTATTGGAATTAAAAGTGAGCTTATTTGGTAAAGTTCCTTTGAGGAATAAATGACACAACAAGAGTGAAGATTGTGTGACAGTGTCTTCCTGTTGGCAGCAAACTGAAGATGGTGTCATCAATGAGGTTGATATCTCAGTGCTGTAATTCATGGTGCTAACTTTGCCTCCCCATCAAGGACCTCCTATATATCACACAGAGACTCCTCAGTAATTTTACTCATAATTATAGTTCTTGAATGTTACTGAATGTAATGGTAGTGATATCTAATCTGTGTTGCTATTGTTGTTAGGTGCTGTCAAGCTGATTATGACTCATAGGGACCCAAAGAACAACATATCCAAAACTTGCCCTATCCTGTGTCATCCTCACAATTTCAGATATCTTTGAGCAGTCACTTTGTCAGTCCATCTCATTGAAGGTCATCTACTGACCTTCAATTTTTGCCTGTATGATTTCTTTATCCAAGGACTGACCACTTTGGATAATATGCCCAAGTAAGGGAGACAGTGCTTCATAATTCTTGCCTTTAAAGAGAACCCTAATTGCACATCCTCTGAGAAAGATAGATGAAGAAACATCTGACACTGTCAGTGACTTCATTTTGCTTGGATCCACAATCAACACAATGGTGGTAACAGTCAAGAAATCAAGTCATGATGCATTGGGAAAATCTACTGTCAAGGACCTCTTCAAAGTGCTGAGAAGTTTACTTTAAAGACTAGGATACACCTGATACAAGCTATGACATTTTCAATTACTTTCTATACATCTGAAAGTTGGGCAATGAATAAGGTTGACAGAAGAAGAATAGATGTCTTTAAATTGTAGTGTTGGTGAAGATTATTGACTATGACATGGACTGCCAAAAGAATCCATAAACAACTAGCAAAATTGAAATTATACTTTTAAATTGCAATATCATACACACATCCTAAATAAATGTATTTTAGCTTCATGTTAAAATGAAAACTCAGTAAGAAAGCAATATAATTCAAAGTAAAAACATATCCAATTATATCAAAATTGTGATCATTTTAGCATTAGACTTTACAATTACATGAGATACATTAATGGACTAGATGTTGAAAATAAATAACAACCCAAATAATTTAAAAGTCGTGACAAATGAGTATGGAAATATATTTATAAACTAAATATTTCCATTAAAACAGACATGAAGAGACTTACAGGAAACATTGTGGAATAGACAGGCAGCAGCCCAACTCATCTTCAATTAAGATATATAAGATAACAAAGATAATAGATTTAGATGATAATTCTGAAACTCTGAGTTTAAAATAAAAAGATCAAGTAGTTCAAAGACTGGCTGAAGGAAGAAATGGAATAAAAACACCAAATAAGGAGACTAATGAATCACTAAAGTGTATACAGCACAACACGATCATTTGAATGGTTATATAGTTGGCATGGGAACCCAAGACTGTAGAGGTATCCACACCAGCACCTGGCTGATTCAGGGAGAATAGTAATAATTTCCAGACACACATACACCTTCTGCAGCTTCACCCATCAGATAATAGTAAGCACCACTCCTACTCTACCTGATAAGAAAAGACTTCAAACAAGGAGTCAGTCTGCCTTTGTATGGAATGTTGCAAACACCCACAATACTGGTTAATTCTGAACCAAACTAAGAGCTGAATTGGACAGAGATGATTATCTCCAGTAACTACCTTAAAGTGTACTTCCTTCCTTTTGAATCTGATGTCACTTGCTGGAGGAGTATCTCCACTTTCTCCCTCTCATTGTCATGTACCTAGCTCATACAAGCTATGCTCACTAATTTGTGCCATGACACTTTGAAGATAATTATATGGCCAATTGACAAGAAGAGATTTATGTTTGTTCCCATTCCCAAGAAAGATGGTCCAATAGAATGTGGAAATTATTGAACAATATCGTTAATATACCACATGTAAGCAAACTATTGCTGAAGATCATCCAAAGATGGCTAGAACACTACATAAACAGAGGACTGCCAGAAGTTTAAGCTGAGCTTAGAAGAGGTCATGATGAGGGATATAATTGTTGATGTCAGATGGATCCTGGCTTAAAGCAGAGAATAAAAAAAATCCCTTTGTATTTAACTGATCATGCAAAGTCATTCGACTGTGTGGATCATTATAAAGTATGGCTAACATTGGAAAGACTGCTAATCCCAGAACATTTAATTATACTTCTTCAAAACTTACACCTAGATTAAGAAGCTGTTGTGCAAACAGAGCAAGGGAACACTTGTTGTTGTGTTGTTGTTATGTGTCATCTGAGTTTCCTGTGACTCATAGCGACCCTATGTACAAGAGCCCTAAACACTGCTCTATCCTGTGCCAACCTCGCCTTTTCAAACACACTCATTCTCACCACTCAACATTACGTGGTTTAAAATAAAAAAAATAAAAAGGTGTGTATCAGGGATGTATCCTTCCCTCCCTATTTATTCAATGTGTATGCTGAGAAAATCATTCAAGAATTTGGACTTTGTGAAGAATGTACATTCAGGATAGGAGACGTGACAGCTGCAGATCTGGACAAAATGGAGAAGCTCCAAAAGAGAAATTATATTCAAGCTATCAGAATATAGGAGCCTTCTAAAGGCTGGAGGAATCCTTCCAAAAGAGGAAAGGATTTTCTACAGTCCTTTGTGACTGTTGTAGGTAGATTTATGGCTGCTGGAATCCCAAGGGAAAAGATTGATTAGCAACTTAATGCCATGTTGGTGCTCCTGTAGTAGAAATTACACTCAGACCTGTAGTTAACAAAAGAAGTTGAAACTAGCCTTGATGATAAGTCCAAAGACTTTCATAATGATCTTCTTTCTCCTAATGTCTCTCTCACTAGGAAAACACCTACCCTGGTGGACTAGAAGACAAGTCAAATTTCCACTGGCTCTCCAGAGCAGAGACTTTTCGGGGGGCCAGAGGCCCAATGTATAACTCATTGGACCCCAGCCTAGAAAAATTAAGCAGACTGTTTTGACACTGGTGGATAGTGGAGCAGAATACACTTCTTTTATAGAAATATGAACTGTTTTCAAGGGTTATTGAATGTCATTGATGTATATGGGGCAGGCATTATTAGGGTGCAACAAGTGACTCTAATGCCACAAATAAGTCATCTACTCCAGTAAGTTATGATGTTTATATTTTTTCCCTCTTCCTGTATTTGTATTGGGCATGGATGTATTGACAAAGCTAACATTCAGGACAACAGCCTATGTGTTCTGGCTTTAGACACCAAATTTTAGGAGTCAAGTGGACCCCAGTGCATTTTCCTTCTCCTCAAAGAGTGGTTAAAACAGTAATACTGAAAAAAGTATTTGTGATGAATAAATCATTGTAAATACAAAATAAAAAAAAAAACAGTAATACTAACTCCCAGGAGGACATGAAGTGATGATAGCCACCATAGCCAAAGTTGCTAGAATTGAGATTATCCAATGTACTAGATCCTTATCACAGGACCACAGTCAACATTATGATGTTGTTGTTATGTGCCGTCGAGTCACTGCGACTCATAGTACAACAACCCTAAACTCTGCTCTGTCTTGTGCCAATCGCACTGTCTCTGACACCCCCATCCCAATTATCCCAGTCACTGAATCAATCCACCTCATAGAGGGCCTTCTGCTCCTGCGCTGTCCCTCCACCCACCCAAGCATGATGTCCTTCTCCAAGGACCAATCTCTCCTTATAACATGTCCAAAGTATGTTAGATGGAGCCTCAGAATCCTTGCCTCCAAGGAGCCACCCGGTTTAACCTTTTCCAGGATGAATCTGTTTGTTTTCCTAGCAGTCCATGGTACTCTCAATACTCTTCTCCAGCACCACAGCTCAAAGACAACAATTCTCCTTCTATTCTCCTTGGTCACTGTCCAACTCTCTGATGCATAACAAGTGATTGTAAAGACCATGGCCTGTATCAGACACACCTTCGTCTCCAGAGAGACACCATTGCTCTTCAGTACTTTGGAGAGGTCCCTAACAGCAGATTTTCCCATGGCAGTATGCCTTTTAATTTCCTGGCTACTGGTGCCAAGATCGTTGACTGTGGAGCCAAGCAAACTAAAGCTGTAAACAACCTCAATCTCTTCACTATCTGTCCTGATACTGCCAATTGGTCCAGTAGTGAGAATCTTTGTCTTCTTGACATTGAGCCTCAATCCATATTGGAGGCTGCAGTCCTTGACCCTCTGCAGTAAGTGTTTCAGGTCCTCTTCAGTCTCAGCAAGCAGGGTTGTGTCATCTGCATAACGCAGGTTATTGATAGATCTTCCACCAATCCTGACGCCACACTTCTCCTCATAGAGCCCAGCCTCCTGGATAACCTGTTCTGCATACAGGTTGAAAAGGTATGGAGACAGGACACATCCCTGGTGTATGCCCTTCCCAATTTTGAACCATGCAGTGTTTCCTTGCTCTGTTCTGACGACTGCCTCCTGGTCCAAGTATAGGTTTTGCATTAGAACGATCAAGTGTTCTGGGATTCCCATTCTTCTCAGAGTCAGCCACAGTTTGTTATGATCCACACAGTTTCATTGCATAGTCAATGAAACACAGGTAGACATTCTTCTGGTATTCCCTGCTTTCAGCTAAGATTCATCTAATATTAGCTACAATATCCCTAGTACCACGATCCCTTCTAAACCTATCCTGGACTTCTGGCAGCTCTCTGATGGTGCATGTCAAATCGATGATATTGTTCTATAGTTTCCACACTCTGTTGGGTCATCCTTTTTTGGCATGGGGACAAATATATATATATCTTCCAGTCAGTTGGCCAACTGTTTGTTCTCCAGATTTCTTGGCACAACTTGGTTAGCACATCCAGGGCAGCATCTGCCATCTATTCCTGGGGGCTTATTTTTTGCTATTTCCTTCAAAGCAGCCTGAAGGTCAAGTCGTTTTTGGATAATCCTCAGTAGAATCTTGCTTGCATGTGAAATCAATGAGCTTGACAGAGATAGACAGACAAGGAAGAAGGATTGGCTATCCACTTCTGAAATAGCAGGCCTCTGAAAACCCTATGCACAACAGAACACATATAGATAACAGAAAGGGCAAATGAGGTTGAGCTTTCAAGAATGGAAATATAAAGGAAGAGGAATAGTTGTAAACAGACACTAGTGATTAGGACATGGAATGTGAGAACCATGAATGTAGGAAAATTAGATATTGTTTAGGAAGAAATGGAATGCATAAATATTGACATACTAGGCATTGGTGGGATGAGATGGACTGGCATGGGGCATTTTGAGTCAGATGATCATATGATATATTACTCTGGAGTTGAAAAGGTGAGGAAAAAATGGAGTTGCTTTCATAGTTAAGAAAGTCATTGCTAGATCCATCTTGAAGTACAATATTGTGAGTGACAGGATAATATCCATACACATACAAGGAAGTCCAGTGAATACCACTATCATTCAGATATATGCACCAACAACCAGAGCCAAGGAAGAGATATAGAAGATTTTTACCAACTTTTACAATCGGAGATCACTTGAACATGCAATCAAGATGCATTGATAATAATGGGTGCCTGGAATGCAAAAGTTGGGAACAGAGAAGAGGATTCAGTAGTTGGAAAACATGGACTCGGTTACAGAAATGGAGCTGGAGAGAGAATCATTGAGTTTTGCACAATCAATGACTTATTCATAAAAAATACGTTTTTTAAGAGACATAAACACAGGTTATATACATGGATAGGAATCAGACTGATTACATCTGTGGGAAGAACCACTGGAGAAGCTCAATATCAGCTGTGAAAACTAGGCCAGGAGCTGATTGGGGAACAGACCAGCAACTACTACTCAATGTTATGGCAGATGGAGAAAAGATTGTAACTGTCAATAATTTAATCTTGCTTGAATCAACAGTCAACACCTTTGGTACTTTCAGTTAGGAAATCAGGAGGTGTGTTTCACTGCGCAAGTCTGCTATAAGTAGTCTCTCTAAAATGCTGAAGAGCAATGATGTCAATTTGAAGACTAAGATGTACCTGATTCAGATCATATCTTCTCAATCATCTGATACACATCAGAGAAGCTAGACAATAAATAAGGATGACAGAAAATACTTTTGAGTTGTGGTATTGGAGAAGAGTATTTAACATCTCATATACTTCCAAAAGAACAAACAGATACAGGTCTTAGAAAAGTTCAACCAGAGTACTCTTTGGAGGCAAAGATGTGAATCTTTCATATTTTGGACATGTAGCTAAATGGAGACCTCCAAGGAGATGGATTAGCACAATGACTTCAGCAATAGGCTCTAGAGATTATAATGATTTTAAGAAATTATAAGGATGACACAGAATAAGACAGGCTTTAGGTCAGCTGTTCATAAGGTCACTATGAGTCGTGCTTAACTTGATGACACCTAATAACAATAACAACATAGCCTTTTCAATAGTCCTGTGTGACGTGTAAGGAAACCCAATGGATCCTGGAAGATGACAATAGATCACAAGGAGTTAAAAAAGATGACTATCCCTTACATGCTGCTTAGATATTACTATTAATCTTCTTAATGAAATGGGGGGGGGAGGGCAGGAAGCTTAGGAACATATCACTTTGTCTTGGATTTAGTGAATGCACTGTTTCAGGATACTCATTGCCCCAGGGAACAAGAACAATCCATTTTTAAGTGCTCAGGAGAATATTTCACATTTATTGTATTACCTCAAGAGTATTTACACAGCCCAACTCTGCATTATGGCTTGGTGGCACAAGATTTGTTGGGTTGGGTACAACCTAAAGAAGTCTCATCGTTCCACTATATCTAAGATGTCAAGTTAACTTGTGATTTTTCTCTCTCATGCAGATCCAATTGAATTTTTATATCCATATGGAAAACAGCAGAGATCATATACAGCCCCACCCCACCCTGAAACAACTGTGTGCAGAACCCATATTCATATCCAGGGATAGATTAAAGACTTACTAAACCCCAATCTAAGGTGGTACAGACAAGCACTCTTACTGAATGGCATGATTACTCTAACAATGCAGCACTCTAACAACTAATCCGCTTAGTGATGAACTCCACCAGATCTTAGGTTCAGTTGCATATGCAACAAAGGGTGCAGTCAGCCTGATTGTCCAGGCTGCTCCATGTAAGAGCAGTATTGCTGAAGGCAAAGAGAATATACCAGAGAATGCATGAGACCACTTGAGGCATCCTCCATTAGGACAGCAATGTCCAGCCAACTGTCAATGAGATCGAAGACAGAATGATAAAAATTTGCACATTTATTCATTGATTATATCTGCAAAAAGAGCAGTGGTAACATGAGCAAGGCCGAGTCTGACTTCTACTTGTCTCATGAAGGGGAATTTCATATACATGATATGTTGTGTGCTGTCAAGTCAGAACTGAACCACAGGTGACCCTACAGTGGATTTTCAGAGGCAGTCAATCACACAGGGAGATTGTCCATCCATACAAATGACTCTATGATCAGACATGCTGTTTCACAAGCTCCTGCACCTATTTCTATGAATCATTGGGCATGATGTTTGTTCCAACTTGACTCACAGACTTTGCTCAAACTGTGGGGCTTATTAGGGAAACAGGTTGTGAAAGTTGAAGCAAAGAATATCACACAACACATGTAGAGATTTAGTACAGCAGTCCTAAACCAGATTAACAAGGCACAATTCCTCAACTAGTTCAGACAGCTTCTCAGTCAATAAGTGAAAGTCTAGGTTCAGTTTAGCAGCAGATAAACCTCTGGTTTTCTCAATTACCCAGTAAATTTTATCTCAGAGCAGGTACAACACAGATTTTCATTCAATCATTCAGCAAGTAAAACCTTTAACTGTGGCTCTGTTTCCAAGGTTCCTCTGGTCACAACTTGTCACAATTGTTTCACAGTAGTGCTATAGTCTCTTTACTGTCTCTTCTTCTCATTCCACACTGTTCAGCGTGGAAAGCACATTTTCCAGCAGTCCCACAGCTGCTGATGATTTGCAAGACAACGTATCTGCACTTTTAAGGTAGCTTAACGTGGGCTAACATGATGCCTAGAAAAGCCAAATTTCAAGGTTTCAGACACCATAATACCTTTTTAAGAAACATATATTTTGACTACACACATGGGCCTCACCTAATAAACTAACAGGAACCAAATTTCCTACATTTATGGAAAGAGACAAAGCTCAATATCAACAGTCAAAACTAGATGAGGATCCAACTGTGAAACAGACCATCCGTATGCAAATTCAAACACAAGTTGAAGAAAATGAAAACAAGTCCATGAAAGTGAAAGTACAACCCTGAGTTTATCCCACATAAATTAAAAAAAAAAACAAAAACAAAACAACCCAGTCTAATCTTAGATTTGATGAGCTGAATAATAATGACCAAACCCCATATGAATTTGGCAGGACTTCACATGTGAAGAAATCAAGAAGTCATTAAAAAGACAAGAAGAGGAAAGAAGGAAGGAAGGAAGGAAGGAAGGAAGGAAGGAAGGAAGGAAGGAAGGAAGGAAGGAAGGAAGGAAGGAAGGAAGGAAGGAAGGAAGGAAGGAAGGAGAGGGAGGGAAGGAAGGAGGAAAAGAAAGAAAGAGAGAGAGAAAAATGGCTATCAGAAGAGACTCTGAAACTTACTCTTATGTGTGCTATTGCTGACTCTCCAGTGAGTTTTCAAAGATCATAATTTGCAAGGAAGAAGATTGCTCATCTTTCTCCTATGGATCAGCTATGAATCCAGACCATAAACCTTTGAGTTGGGAGTGCAATTACTTACCACTAATTACCAAAACTCTTTTACTTATTCAATAGATATAGTGAAAGTGTACCAAGAAGAACTGGTTGACCCTGAACCATTTTAGGAAGGAAGGAAGTAACATATGATCAAGAACCGGTAGTAGTAAAGGAAAAAGTCCAAGCTGCACTGAAGGTGTTGGTAAAAACAAACAAGCAAATCCACCAAAAACAAAAACAAACCAACAAAAATTCCAACAACCACCCCAGGAGCTGGACAGGGTTCAGGTCTCTTGTTCAAGGGCCACTATGAGTCATACCTGTCTCAACAGCACTTAAAAACAATGTTCTTGTTGTTATTTGCTGTTGAGTCACTTTCAACTCATGCTGTTGTTGTTGTTATTATGTGCCATCGAGTCACTTGCGACTCATAGTGACTCTATGTACAACAGCTCTAAACTCTGCTCTGTCCTGTGCCAATCGCACTGTCTCTGACACACCCATCCTGATTATCCCAATCACTGAATCAATCCACCTCATAGAGGGTCTTCCCCTCCTGCACTATCCCGCCATCCTCCCAAGCATAATATCCCTCTCCAAGGACAGGTCCCTCCTTACAACATGTCCAAAGTATGTAAGACTGAGCCTCAGAATCCTTGCCTCCAAAGAGCCACCCGGTTTAACCCTTTCCAGGATGAATCTGTTTTCCTAGCAGTCCACGGTACCCTCAATACTCTTCTCTAACACCAAAGCTCAAAGGCATCAATTCTCCTTCTATTCTTCCTAGTCATTGTCCAACTCTTTGATGCATAACCAGTGATTGCAAAGACCATGGCCTGTATCAAACGCACCTTAGTCTCCAGAGAGACACCATTGCTCTTCAGTACTTTGGAGAGATCCCCAACAGCTGACTTTTCCATCACAATAAGTCTTTTAATTTCCTGGCTACTGGTGCCAAAAGTGTTGACTTTGGAGCCAAGCAAATTAAAGCTGTAAACAATCTCAATCTCTTCAGCATCCATCCTGATGCTGCCAATTGGTCCAGTGGTGAGAATC
>NW_006400103.1:1838913-1840646 GCF_000299155.1 Elephantulus edwardii | reverse complement strand
AGTTGGTTGAAATCATCTATTTCTTCTTCTTTGGCTCTGGTTGTTGGTGCATATTTCTGAATGACAGTGGTATTCACTGGACTTCCTTGTATGTATATGGATATTATCATGTCACTCGCAATATTGTACTTCAAGATGGATTTAGCAATGACTTTCTTAATTATGAAAGCAACTCCATTTTTCCTCACCTTTTCATCTCCAGAGTAATATATCATATGATCATCTGACTCAAAATGCCCCATGCCAGTCCATCTCATCTCACCAATGCCTAGAATGTCAATATTTATGCGTTCCATTTTTTCCTAAACAATATCTAATTTTCCTACATTCATGGTTCTCACATTCCATGTCCCAGTCACTAGTGTCTGTTTACAACTGTTCCTCTTCCTTTGTATTTCCATACCTGAAAGTTCAACCTCAGTTGCCCTTTCTTTATCTACATGTATTCTGTTGTACCTAGGGTTTTCGGAGGCCAGCTATTTCAGAAGTGGATGGCCAATCCTTCTTCCTAGTCTGTCTCAATCTGAATGTTCAGATTTAGAGAAGTATCAGACAGACCAGCATTTTACAGAAAAGTGAAAGATATATCCCTTATTGTGGAGTCAACCATTCGTATCAGTGTTGTCTCTGCCCTTGGCACACGTGTCTTTACTCATTTATTTCCCTGTACCCCCATCCACCAGGATACCCATCCACTTCTACCCACTCCCTTCAACATCCATCTTCCGTTGCCCCGCCCTTGATCTGATATCTTATATCTGAAGCTTCCTTGGCTTCCGTTATTCCAAATAAGTTGGCTTCTGACAGTTTCTTATGCTGTGACCAGTGTCTCTTAAGTTCAGTGGCAATGCTTTCCAAGCAAAGGTGATGTATCATGCTACTCTATGTAAAACAACTCTGAACCTTGCCCTATCCTGAGCCAAACTTACTGTCTCTGGCACACCTACCACCATCACTCTAGTCACTGAGTCAATCACTTTTATTAAGGGTCATCCTCTGTTACACTGTCCTTTTACCCTCCCAAGCATGATGTCCCTCTCCAAGGACAATACCTTCTTACAACATTCTCAAAGTATGTCAGACAGTGCTTAACAATCCTTGTCTCCAAGGAGCATCCTGGTTTCCCCTCTCTGGGACAAACATGGTTCTTCTCCTAGCAGTTTATGGTATATTCAATACTCTTCTCCAACATCACAGCTTAAAGGCATCAATTCTCCTTCGATCATCCCTAGTCATTATCTAGCATCATGATATACAATGAAGAAATTGAAATTTTTAATTTTTTGCTTGGCTCCACAATCAACACTATTGGTACTAGCATCCAGAAAATCAAAAGATAAATTGCATTGGAAAGTTCTGTTGTCAGAGAACTATGTCAGTCTGGAGACTCAAGTGTGCTTGATCCAGGCGATGGTCTTCAAAATTAGTTGCTATGGTTCAGAAAGATGGACAATGACTAGGGATGATAGATGGAGAAAATAAAGATAAATAAACACAAAAAATAAAAAGATGGGGGGAAATATATCAAGCAGATGACAACCAGGAAAAAAAGCACGAATAGTGATATTAATTTCTGTTAAAATAACTTTCAGTGCAAAAACCATAACAAAAGACAAGTAACGTCACTACATAATGTTTAAAAGGTCAATAGAACAAGAGGACATAGCAATAATAAATATCTAAGCACCAAATAATAAAGCTGCAAATATATATAAAACAAACATTAACAAAAC
>NW_006400103.1:1836673-1838584 GCF_000299155.1 Elephantulus edwardii | reverse complement strand
GAATACTACGCTGCATTGAAAAACAAGGAACTCATGCAATATTATTCAAAATGGGTGACCCTGGAGGACATTATGCTGAGTGAAGTATCTCAGTCACTAAAGGACAAATACTTCCTGGTGCAACTGTTGTAAAACAGGACTGACAGCTGGGTTGCGGGGAGACTGAGAAAGATGGGTTCAATAATGTATACTGCATTGAAACAGATGATGGAGAAAACTGTTTAAAAGGGATATGTGATTACGTATTTTTGTCATTACAGGTGTCTAGAGTGACGGCTACATGGTGGCGTGGGCCTGGGGGAGGGTTTGTAAAACAATGAAAGAATTTTTGTTTTCCTTTTACAAGAGGTTAGTGTACTAGGGGTTGGGAGGGGGTAAAAGTGCAACAATGAATGAATAGAAACCTAAAGTCTCTGTAAATTTTTACTGAAATTAATGATAATTTTTTTAAAAAGAATATTGATTGCAAAGAAAAAAGGAAATTAAAAAAACAACATTGGGAGGATAAAAAGAAAGAAAAGGAAAAAAACTACCAGAAAGTAACTCAACAAAGATGTTGAAGAACTAAACCACACAACAAACAAACTTGATATCATAGATATTTATAGGTTAATGCTCCCAAAAAAATGCATAGTATGCCTTCTTCTCCATTGTGCATGCAACATTCTCCAGAATAGATCACATTTTAGGTCACAAGGCAAGCATCAATAAATTTAAAAAAACATAGAAATAATACAGAGTATCTTCTCAGACCACAATGTAACAAAATTAGAAATTAATAAGAAAAAGATAAAGGAGAAAAAACCATTTATTTGGAAGCTGAACAATACCTTCCTTGAAAAGGAGTGGGTATTAGAAAAAACAAAAAATGATATTAAAAACTTTCTTGAAACAAATGACAATGAAAACACAACTGACAAAACCTCCAGGAAACAGCCAAAGTAGTAATCAGAGGCCAATTTATAACAATAATAAAACACATCAAAAGACAGGGGGAAATGACCATTGACTCTTTAACCCTACATCTCTAGCAAATTGAAAAAGAACAGGAAGAAAACCCAACACCCTCTAAAAAACTGAAATTATAAAACTTTGGGCAGAAGTAAATTAAATAGAAAACAGAAAAACAATCAAAACGATCCACAAAACTAGGAGTTGATTCTTCGAAAAGGTCAATAAAAGTGACAAACCACTAGCAAAACTAACAAAGGAAAAGAAGGAAGGAAGAGACACAAATAATCTGAATTAAAAAATGAAACAGACAATGTCACAACAGAACCAACTAAAATTAAAAAAGCTAACAATAAAATATTAGGAAAAACTATACTTAAACAAATATGAAAACTTAGAGGAAATGGACAAATACTTAGAAAATCACAACGTACCTAAACTGACCCAAACGAAAATTGAACACCTAAACACTTCATTACAAAAAAAAAAAAAAAAAAAGAAATTGAAAAGGTAAAAAAATTTGCAGCCAAAAAAAGCCTGGGACTAGATGGTTTTACAAGTGAATTTTGTCAAACATTCAGAGAAGAACTGTCACCAATTCTACATAAACTATTTTAGAAAATAGAAAAAGATGGAATTCTCCCAGATTCGTTCTATGAAGCAAACATGTACTTGATACCAAAGCCAGGTAAAGACATCAACAAACTAGAAATCTATAAGCCAATATCTCCCATGAACATAGGTGCAAAAATCCTGAATAAAATCCAGGCCAACAAAACCCAACGACGGTGTTATTGTTGTTATGTGTCGGCGAGTCCTTTGCGACTCATATCGACACTGTGTACAACAGCCCTAAACCGTGCTCTATCCTGTGCCAATCTCATTGCCTCTGACAAACCCATCCCGAGTACCCCAGTCACTGAATCAATCCACCTCATAGAGGGTCTTCCCCTCCTGCGC
>NW_006400103.1:1800411-1811675 GCF_000299155.1 Elephantulus edwardii | reverse complement strand
AATCACCAGTGTCTGCTTACAACTGTTCCTCTTCCTTTGTATTTCCATACTTGAAAACTCAACCTCCTTTGCCATTTCTGTTATCTAAATGTGTTCTGTTAGGAGGAGAAAAAACTGAAACTGCCAGCATCTTCATACTACTTGAATCCACAATCAGTATCCTTGGTACTAGCAGTCAAGAGATCAGGGGACATCCAGAAAAGTTTGCAGTAAGGGACTTTTGCAAATTATTGAGGAGCACTGAAGTAAGTCTGAGGACAAAGGTGCACTTGATTCAGGCCATGATCTTTTCAATCACTTATTATGCACCTGAGAGCTGGACAATAAGGATGATAGAAGAAGATTTGATGCCTTTGAGCTGTGGTGCTGGATAAGAGTCCTGAATATCCCATGGACCATGGACAGCCAAAAGAATGAAGAAATATGTCTTGGAGAAGGTGCAGCCAGATGCTCTTTGGAGACAAAAATAATTAAAATAAATAATAAAAATTTGTCTCATGTATTTTGGGAATGTTGCAAAGAGAAACTATTTCTTGAAGAAGAACATCGTGGTTGGAAAGGTAGAGAAAAAAAGGAAGATCTTTAACAAGTGACACAGTGACTGCAGCACTGGACTAAAATATGTGTCCGAGATGGTGAGAAGTCTATAGGATAGCACACGGTTCAGATCTGTTCTTCATAGTGTTGGTATGAGTCATACTCTACCGGACAGCCCCTAAAAACAACAATATACCTAATAGCAAGATTGCTTGATCAAATAGTATTTCCTTTTTCAATCTTTTAGGGAAGTAGTAACTATGAGTAAATTGCTACTTTTAAGAAGGATCAGTTATGAGTCAGCTCCAACTCACATACAATGAATAGAGTGGAGAGCTACTCAGCAGAAGGAAGTTTCTTCAGAGACTTACAGCCTGGGAAAAGCAACAGAGCAGTTCTAATTGTCCTTCAGGTTACCTATGAGTCAGAATCAAGTCAATAGCATTGGATTTGGTTTTGAGTGATCCAAACAGTGATTACTTAGATACTAACCAAGAAATTTGCAATTTCAGTATACTCTGAGGTATCTTAGAAGCAAAGCCTGGTGATATAAATCTTTTTTAAAAATCTAATCTTGAAAATCCTATAGATTACAGTTCTACTGAAACATTAAATCACCATGAATCAGAATCATCCTAATAGCAACAGGTACAGCTGCATGTTAATTTAAATACAATTTTATAGCTTTTATTTTAGAACTAATACCCAGGAGACAAGGGGACTTTTATACACTACTGCTCATTCATATTCATTCATTATCATCAGGTGGAACCAAATCATAGCTGACCCTTTATTAGGTTTCTGAGGCAGTAAATTGCACAGGAGGAGATTGCGCATCTGTCTTGTCGGAATCTGGTGACTTTGAACCACCAGAGAGGTGCTGCTTTTGGGTAATAGCACAACTTCCAATGGGCTACACTGCAAGTACTTCTTACACGGCTGGTGGTGGTGGTGGTTGTTGTTAG
Source organism: Elephantulus edwardii (assembly GCF_000299155.1). Lineage (NCBI taxonomy): Eukaryota > Metazoa > Chordata > Mammalia > Macroscelidea > Macroscelididae > Elephantulus > Elephantulus edwardii. The sequence continues at coordinate 1,810,173 of NW_006400103.1, read as the reverse complement.
ACGCTGTCGACTCAAGTACGACGCACAGCCCTATGAGCAAGGATCTGAACCCTGTCCTGTCTTTGCAATTGCCACACACATTTTTTAATTGAAATGTTAATAAAATTGTATAGAGACTTTGTATTCACACTCATTCATTATTGCAAATTTTCCTCCCTGCCCACTCTTCTCCCCTACCCCGGTAGTTTGTCTTTGAAAAGTAAAACAACAACAACAGAAAACCCTTTCATTATTATACAATTTCTCCCACCTGAGTCCACTCACCCATGAAGCTTTCATTCTGGACTCTTGTCATGAAAATAATATCTAATCATATATTCCTTTCAAACAGTCTCTCCCTCATCTGCTTCAATGCAGTATATATTATTTAAACCCTCTTTCCTTATATTCTCCCTAACTCCGATGTCAGTTCTGTTTTATAACAGTGGCATTCTGCAGTGTTTGTCCCCTTGTGATTGAGATTATTTCACTCAGCATAATGTCCTCCAGGGTCAACCATTTTGTAAAATATTTCATGAGTTCCTTGTTTTTCAATGCAGTATACTATTCCATTGTGTGACTATACCACAGCTTCTCTATCCATTCATTTGTTGATGGGCACTTGGGTTGTTTCCAAATCTTTGTTATTGTGAACAAAGGTGCAATAAACACAGGTGTGCACATATCTGCTTGGGTGGCAGTTCTGGATTCTTTAGAGTATATTGCCAGTAGTGGAATTGTTGGGTCAAATGGTATTTGTATTTGCAAATTTTTGAGAAAGTGCCATGCTGCTTTCCACAGTGGATGCACCATTTTACACACCCATCAACAGTGAATAAGAGTTCTAATTTCTCCACAACCTAGCCAGCATTTGATGTTCACTGTTCTGTTACATTTTGCTATTCTACTGGAGTGAGATAAAATCTCATAGTTGTTTTGATTTACATCTCACTTAGAGCTAGTGATTTTTGAACATTTCTTCATGTGTTTGTTCACCATCTGAACATGTTCTTTGGTGAAGTGTCTGTTCATATCCTGTGCCCATTTTGAAACTGGGTTGTTTACCTTTATCTAGTTGTGGTGATCGAGTAGTCTACACATTATTGATTTAAGTCCCTTTTCAGACATGCCATTACAAAATATTTTTTCCCAATCTGTGGCTTCCTTTTTTACGCTGTTAGAGAAGTTTTGGGATGTGCATAGGGATTTTATTCTTAGAAGGTCCCATTCATCTATTTTCTCTTCTCCTGGTTGTATGTTTTTCAGGATGCTTGGAAGACTGTTAATGCTGTGAACTAGGGCTTCTAAAGTTCTTCCAAGCTTTTATCTAATGACGTTTCTAGTCCTTAGTTTTAGTCCTAGCTTCTTGATCCACTTTGAGTTGTTTATTGTGTATGGAGAGAGGTGTGGATCTTGCTCAAGTTTCCTTTTTTCCCCTTAAGCATGAAAATAATTTATTGATTATTCATATGGTTTATTCAAGCATTAGACCCACTTAAAACACAAAACTAACATAGCTCATGGAACAGGAAGAAAAAATCCATCTAGCACCTGCTCCATTTCACATTTCCTGGAGACAAAGTGGGTGCATTCTGTGAGCGTCCCACCCTACAGCATCAATGTGAACTTGAGTTTATGAACTTGACAAAGAGATGAGAAACGTCACTTGGCAGGTATCATTAATGATGTCTTTCAGAAATATTCTTAGGCACCTGAACCAGCACTGCCAACAGTACGAACTTCTGAAAATAAAGGAAAAGAACACAATTAAATACAATCTTATAAACCAGAAGGAATAACATTCGTTTTTCAGCCAAAAGACTGTAAGAGCCACACTGAGATTTTATTCTCTATGAAACATTAACTTTTAATTGATACTTAAGTTATACTGGGGCATTAAAAAAAAGAAAAAAAAATATGACTGACGGAGCCAACACTGACTTTAGGGAAGAAATGCAGGACTAACATTATAAAATAAAGCTGCATTTCTTTGGCTGATGTTGAGAAACAATGCTAATTAAACATTTCCAATAAAGTTTTATTAAAAAGAAAAAAAGCAGGAGATCAACATTACAATCCAAGAAACTAATCTAAGTATGCACTCGACAATGAAGTACATCTGAGTATGGATTGAAAAAGGTTTGTTGGTTTGTTTTTTGTTTTGTTTTTTTTTTTAAAATACAGCTCAAATAAATAATCTCCCAAGTATCCAAATAATAAATCATTTCTGTAGGCCTTTTGTTGAGGGGAGTCATTAACAAAGAACTAAGGATTTATTGCTGTGAAAACAAATCTGTAGTACAATAGTCTGAATCTTGGGTAATAAGCATAATCTGATAAATTGTTGTTGTTGTTATGTGCCGTTGAGTCGCTTGTAACTCATAGCGATCCAATGTACAACAACCCTAAACCCTGCTCTGTCCTGTGCCAATCTCACTATCTCTGACACACCCATCCCGATTACCCCAGTCACTGAATCAATCCACCTCCTAGAGGGCCTTCCCCTCCTGTGCAGTCCCTCCACCCTCCCAAGCATGATGTCCTTCTCCAAGGACTGGTCTCTCCTTACAACATGTTCAAAGTATGTCAGATGAAGCCCCAGGATCCTTGTCTCCAAGTAGCAGCCTGTTTTAACCATCTCCAAGATGAATCGGTTTGTTTTCTTAGCAGTCCCTCTCATACTCTTCTCCAACACCAAAGCTCAAAGGTATCAATTCTCCTTCTATCCTCCCTAGTCATTGTCCAACTTTCTGATGCATAACAAGTGATTGCAAAGACCATGGCCTGTATCAGATGCACTTTAGTCTCCAGAGAGACACCATTGCTCTTCTTTAGAGAGGTCCCTAACAGCAGACTTTCCCATTGCAATACGTCTTTTAATTTCCTGGCTGCTGGTGCCAAAAGTGTTGATTGTGGAGCCAAGCAGACTACAGTTGTGAACAATCTCAATCTCTTCACTATCCATCCTGATGCTGCCAATTGGCTCAGTGGTGAGAATCTTTTGTCTTCTTGACATTGAGCCTCAATCTATATTGGAGGTTGCAGCCCTTGACCCTCTGCAGCAAGTGTTTCAGGTCCTCCTCAGTTTCAGCATGTTGTGTCATCTGCATAATGCAGATTGTTGATAGATCTTCACCAATCCTGATGCTGCATTTCTCCTCACAGAGCCCAGCCTCCCGGATAATTTGTTCTGCGTACAGGTTGAAAAGGTATGGAGACAGGACACATCTCTGGCATACGCCCTTTCCAGTGTTTCCCTGCTCTGTTGTGACGACTGCCTCTTGGTCTAAGTATAGGTTTCGCATTAGCACCATCAAGTGTTCTGGTATTCCCATTCTTCTCAGAGTAAGCCACAGTTTGTTATGATCCACACAGTCAAATTAAGAAGTTGAAAATGTAATGAACGGGTTTTGTGTGTTCGCACGCAGTCGCCTACCTATAAGCAAGTTGATCCAAAAGCAACTGAGGTATCAAACTTCAGTTGAGTTCCGACAACAGAGACATCTAACATCAGTTGAGACCAGACAGTGATAGAAGGTAACTAAAAATCACAATTCAATAGCACACAAACTCAAAGAGCCTTGTTTGGGTTTTTGTTGTTTTATTTGGTTTCTTTAAATTCTTCTGTGTGAGTTAATTCTTTTTTAGTACAGTGACCCTGTGTTCTCCTATCTTCTTTTACTGCTTTTTGGAGCATTCAATATCCTGCGCAGAGCATCTTTAAGTATTACAACTTGAGGCTTGAATTTGTTCTTCCTTTATCTTAAGAAATGTCAAGTGAGTTCATCCATTTTGATGATGTGACTCCAACTCTTTGCATATTTTTTTGTTTTTAATAATTTTTTATTTTAATTGTGATTTTAGTGAATGTTTACAGAAAAGTTAGATTTTATTCATTCATTGTTGCATATTTTATCCCTTTTCCCTCCATTCCCCCTCCCCCTATTCACTTTTTTAAGAGTTTGTTCTGTGGTGCACAGTTTCCTCCCTCCCCCTTCTCCCCTGTCCTCTTTGCAATGCACTGCAATGTACTGGGCTGTTGTATGTATAATGCTCCAACATATATTCCTTTAAAACAGTCCTTTCTTTCATCTGTTTCAATGCAGTATTCATTATTTATTCCCTCTTAGTTTTCCCCATACCTCCATGTCAGTCCTATTTTACAACAGTGGTATTATGCAATATTTGTCTCTTGTGCTGAGATATTTCACTCAGCATAATGTCTTCCGGCAAATGAATTCCATTCATTTTGAATATTTCATGAGTTCCTTGTTTTTCAAAGCAGTGTAGTATTCCATTGTGTGAATATACCACAGTTTCTCTATCCATTCGTTTGTTTGTGGGCACTTAGCTTGTTTCTGACTCTTTGCAATTATGAACAAAGCTGTAATAAAGTTGGATGTATGTCTTTAGGGTTTCCTAAGTATACTATCATATCATCTGTACATAGAGATAATTTCACCTCCTCTTTGCCAATTTGGATACCTGTTATTTCCTTCTTTGTTTTATTGCTATCACTAAGACTTCCAATATAATATTGAACAAGGGAGGTGATAGTGGGCATCCTTGCCTAGTTCCTGTGTTCAAAGGGAATGCCTTTAATCTCGCTCCAGTGAGAACAATGTTGGCTTTTAGGTTTATGGATATACTTTTTACTATGTTGAGGAAATTCTCTTCTTATTTGTTGAGGATTTTAATCAAGAAAGGATGTTGGATTTTGTCAAAAGCAATTTCTACATCGATTGATAGGATCACGTGGTTCTTGTTCTTTGCTTTTTTAGTGTGATGAAATACACTGACTGTTTTTCTTATGTTGAACCATCCTTGCATACCTGTTATGAATCCCACTTGGTCTTTGTCAATTTTTTTATTAATGATTTTTAATGCAACATATATCATTTTTACAGCATATTCTTTCCATTTCCCTCCATTGATTCATTGTTGCACATTTTCCCCCTCGCCCACCCCTCCCCCCAGTTCGTTTTTCTCTTTGAAGAAAATAAATATTTCATTGTTATATGATCCCCACAGTCTACAATCCACATTAATATGCATTTCTTTTCCTATAATCTTGTCATGAAAATAAAACCTAATCCTATATTCCCTTTAAACAGTTATCTCCCCTTTCTGTTTCAACGTTGTGTACATTGTTTATCCCGTCTTTTCTTAGGTTTTCACCAACCCTGATGTCACTCCCATTTTACAACAGTGACACTATGCAGTATTTGTCCTTTTGTGATTGAGATATTTCACTCAGCATAATGTCCTCCAGAGTCATCCATTTTATAAGTTCTTTGTTTTTCAATACAGCATAGTATTTCATTGTGTGAATATACCACAGCTTCTCTATCCATTCATTGATGGGCACTTGGGTTGTTTCCAACTCTTTGCTCTTGTGAACAAAGCAGCAATAAACATGGGTGTGGATATAGCTGCTTGGGTGGCAGTTCTGGGTTCTTTAATGTGTATTCCCCATAGGCGGATTGCTGAGTCAAATGGTATTCCTATTTGTGACTTTTTTAGAAAGTACCATATTGCCTTCTGTTGAATTATTTTTTTTTATTCTATTGGCCAGGATTTTACTCAGGATTTTTGCAACTATACTAGTGAGAAATATTGCCCTATAATTTTTTTTTATCTTATGTGGTTGTTATATTTTATTTTCCAAGTAATACTGATTAAAAATACTTACACATCTACCTAAGTCCACAGTTTAGCACTCTTATTTGTATGGCTTTAAAAGTTATAGTACAAGATCTTTACATTAAAGAGTTGGGTGGGGGGGAGTTTCCATTCAAAACAAAGCCTGATATATATGGTTTTCTCTGTACTTTAAATACATTAATTTTTTTTAAATGATGCTCATCTTTTTTTTTCTTTCATCTAGCAGTAAATTACTAGTGCAAACTTTTCATCAAAATGAAGGTTACCACAGATGTCAATGGATTTTTCCCAACTGGAAATGGCCCTTCAGCTGCCATTAAATGAAATGTCTCGACGTTAAAAGGAAAAGAACTGGTGGATGGTATTTATAAACAAAAAATAGAAAATACTATAGCATCATCTACACACTGCTCCTTACCACACAAACTCTGAAAGAACCAAAGATGCTTTACAGAAGCTCTGTCGGCTTTGAAAAGACACATGGGTGTGGTTTTTTTTCCTTTACATTCTAGACATTCACCACCACTCTGTTCCTGCTGCAGAGATGGCATCTGTGATGACTGGGGTAGACACGGATGTCATTCAAACTAAAGGAAGCCAGAAGCCGAATTGAACTGAAGTTAACAATGCACTTTTCTTCATGCAACCTCGTATTTCCTAAGTATTCCATTTTCTAACATGCATTAGAATACATTAATTGTATTCTAATGATTTACATTTGATTTTACAACAGGAGGGGAAATAAAATTTAAGGAAGAACATGACCTGGGAAAGGAAGGGAAGAACCCTTACGACAAAGAAAAGATACATTTGTACCAACTCTATAAACGTAACAGAACCCATTAAGTTTCCAGAAATACACATCTCAAAGTCCCCTATTCACTGGAAAGTTCCCTCTTTTGTGGCATTAGAGAAAACGGGGGAACCAATGTGCTTCAACAAAAACAGCACAACAGGAAAGAGTTAACTTTGGTCCATTTGTCTGTCAACAAGGACAGTCACACTGTCCAATAATCAGCTGGAAAACGCAATACGTAAATGAGAAAATATATTCATCTGTTAGTTCATTCTACAACTGACAGGGGGGTTCTGTCCTCCTCCTGTGCCTTTTCAGCTGGGGAATCCGTGGCTTTGGTCTTTAAGTCCCTGTGTCTTCAGGATCCTGGCCGGTATCGTCCACACCGTCGGCTTGGGCAGGCAACGTTCTCTCCTCCTTGATGATCTCAGGGCTCACAGTGACCCAGGTCCCCGCGTCCAACAGTCCAGGGGGTACTTCCACTGGTATGAGGTTCACACGGTCCACGTGCAGCTCCTCCACGTGCACCTCAGTGCCCTCCTCGGTGTGGATGTAGCACATGTACCTTCCCGACTTGTTCTATAATTGTCATTGATGTTACAGGTTCTGTTTGCACATGAGTTTCTACAGAAAGAACTTCTTCCGTTATTAGATGCTCTGAAATATTGTAAGCATCACTCAGATGTCTCCGTAACTCATTTCCTTGCATGAACCACAAATCACACAAAGTACAATGATTGGGTTTATCTCCAGTGTGAATTACCAAGTGATCTTAGAATTGGTCCCAGCTGTTAAACACACTGTTACAGACCTGACATTCATAAAGCTTATTTCTTCCCTTTTTTGCCCCTATTCCAGTTTGGCATGCCGTCAGGTGACATTTGAGTGTGCTATTTCTAGCAAATCGTTCATGACAATTTGGACATTCAAAGGGTTTTTCACCTGTATGTTTTCGAAGATGCTCTTTAAAATGTCCAAAGTGGTCAAACTGTTTCTCACAGTACTGACATATGTGAATTTTTTTGCTTCTTACTGACTCCACCCTCTTCAAGGTGGTAACAATTGAGGTGCTGTTTCCATGCCCTCTCCCGAAGATACCTTTTATTGCATGTATCACACTTGAAACTCTCAGTGGAGTGTGATTTCATGTGCTCCTGTTTGCTTGTGGGGTCAGATGCACAGCCATCTTCCTCTTTAATCTGCCCTTTTCTATCACCTGGACGATACTTGCTGGTAATATCGGCCAACAGGGCTAATGCAGAATCATCAGAGGAACCCGTACTCTGAATGTACTTCATGGACTGCCGGGCAGAAGCCACTTCCTCCAACGTCTCCATGGCTTCATCTTCGACTTCAATCGTGCCTCCTGCAATCTCCACCTCAATCTCCACAGGCTCTGATTCTGCACACGGCAACGACTCAATGATCACATTGGAAGTTTCTGCAATCTTTCTCTTTTTTGCCTCATTTCTTCCTGCATTATTTTCCTCAAGTGGAGCTGCATTTTCTTTGTTCCTGACTTCAAGGGCTTTAATGGCTTCCAGCATCTGGAGAAACTATGCCGCTTTCCAAACATCATTGGCTTCTTCTCCTCCTTGTATCATTAACTTTGCTGTATATGTGAACTCAATCAAATGACGGAAGGCCATTTTACTGACACCTTCTATCTCCACCAAAGGTTCCTGAGTAAATTCCTGAAAGAATTTGTAGAAGAACTTACTGCAAGCAGCCAAAACAGCCTTGTGGGCCTTAAAATGGTGCCCGTCCACGATGAGGATGATGTCGGTGAAGCGTTCCTGCTCCCGCTGCTCGTTGAGCCGGTCCAGGATCATCTTGTGATGCTCAGGGAACTCCTGCAGGCACTCCATCGTTTCCTCAGCCTCCATGGCCGCAGGGCTGCTTCAGAGAAGTAGGAGCGAGCAGCGCGGACCCTCGCGTCACTCACGTCGACGTGCTGCGTCAGCGCGCAGAGCGCCGGTGACGCAAACGCTGGGCCAGCGCAGCGTGGCAGGCAGGCTCCGCCCCCGCGCTGCGCACCGGGGCCGGGCGGGGCGAGGCCGGGCGCTCGCCAGGGACGGGCACGCGCGCTCGGGCAGGAGAAAGCCGCGCTCTGAGCCGGCAGGGCCCGCACACGGCCTGGTCGCGGCCTGAGCGTCTAGATCCTCTCGCCCCCGCTAACTGACGCCCTACGCGGCCTTAAACTGCTGGCGCGCAGACTCTAACTCGCCAACCCCGGCAGTAGGCTTTAAAGCCTGGTCGCTGGCCCCGCCCCCGCCCCGCCCCACTTCCCCTGAGGTCGGGGCGGCAGCTCCCGACCGAGTCCCGCCCACCATCCGGCCCCTGGCTGCCTCGCCGGGCTTTCCGCTCCCGCAGCTGGGCTCTCCCCTACCTGGGCCTGGCCCTCCGCCGCGGCTCGCCGGGCATCTCCCTGTCCGCCCGCGGGCTCTGTGCGCTCGCTCCCGCGGAGGCCCGGCGGCGGCGCGCAGGGTGACGGCCACGGGGGCGAGCACGCTGGGCCACCCACCTGTGCCAGTGCGCGCCTCGGGGAGGTCCCGCCTCCGGCCGCTCGCCCCAGGGCTCCCCGGGCCTGTGCTCGCCTCGGGGAGGCCCCTTCCGTCCGCTGGCCACTGGGCTCCCCGAGCCTGTGCGCGCCTCGTGAGGTCCCGCCTCCGGCCACTCTGCCACCTGGCTCCCCGAGACTCTGTCTGTGCTCCTGGCGAGGCCCCTTCCGTCCGCTCGGCCACCTGGCTCCTGGCCCTGTTTGCATGCGGGGCCTGCCTACCTAGGACGTCCCCTGCCGCCTGCACCTCCATCCTCTGGGCAGTATTACACAGGCCCTCCTCACAGAAGCCACGATTTGGAATCGCCTACACATGACGAATTTAGAAGAAATAGTTTCTAGAAAATAGGATCATGGTCTAGTGCAAGAAAGTAACTGAAGGACTTTAAGTATGAGCCGAGATGAATGTAAACATTATAGCTGATACTCAGAGTTACACTCCCCCACCCCTTCTCTTTTGTTTAGAGTTACTTTGAATTAATGAGTTGTGTTGGAGAAGAGTACTGACTTTCTTATGGACTGACAAAAGAACAGCGTTATTTCACGACTTTGGGCCTGTTGCTAGAAGATATTCTTGGAGAGGGACGTTATGCTTGGAAAGGTGGAAGGATACAAGGGAGAGGAAGACCCTCAACTAGGTGGATTGACACAGTGTCTGCACCAGTGAACTCAAATGTGTCAGACTGAGGATGGCTCAGGATAGGACAAGGCTCATAGTGAGGGACTCCATTTTGTAACCAATATGTCGTTTTAGAATGTATGC
>NW_006400103.1:1788324-1800311 GCF_000299155.1 Elephantulus edwardii | reverse complement strand
CTTCTGGCACGCTGACTCGAACTTGCCAACCCCTGCAGTAGGCTTTAAAGCCTGGCCGCTGGCCCCGCCCCGCCTCGCCCTATAATTTTCTATTTTGGTAGTGTGATGAGTCTAGGAGCATACCATCTTTTTCTATTTTCTGAAATAGTTAATGTAGAATTGGTGACAGTTCTTCTCTGAATGTTTGATTAAATTCACTTGTAAAACCATCTGGTCCAGGGCTTTTTTTGGCTGGAAGTTGCTTTATTACCTTTTCAAGTTCTTCTTTTGTAATGGGTCTGTTCAGGTGTTCAATTCCAGCTTGTGTCAGTTTAGGTAGGTTGTGATTTTCTAAGTATTTGTCCATTTCCTCTAGGTTTTCATATTTGTTTGACTATAGTGTTTCATAATATTCCATTTTTAGCCTTTTTATTTTAATGGTTCTGTTGTGATGTTGCCCATTTCATCTTTTATTCGGATTATTTTTGTCTTTTACTTCTTTCCCTTTGTTAGTTTTGCTAGTGGTTTTTCTATTTAATTGACCTTTTCAAAGAACCGTCCCCTAGTTTTGTTGATGGCTTCAATTGTTTTTCTGTTTTCTATTCATTTATTTCAGCCATATTTTTTGTAATTTAAGTGTTTTTAGAGTGTGTTGGTTGTTCTTGCTGTTCTTTTCAATTTTTTTGCAGTGTTGCGTTAGAGTTAATGGTCATATTTTCCTGCCTTTAGATGTGTTTGCTTACTGCTATGAATTGACCTCTTTGGCTGTTTTCCAGAAGTTTTTGGTAAGTGGTGTTTTCATTGTCATTTTTTTTAAGAAACCTTTTAATTTATTTTTTTATTTCTTCTAATATCCACTCATGTTCAAGCAAGGTGTTGTTCAGCTTCCAAATAAATGGGTTGGGTTTTTTCCCTCCTGTATCCTCTAATTATAATTTCTAATTTTGTAGCATTGTGGTCTGAGAAAATGTTTTGTATTATTTATATGTTTTTTATTTATTGATGCTTGCTTTGTCACCTAAAATGTGATTTATTCTGGAGAAGATTCCATGCACATTGAAGAAGAAAGGAATACTGTGGGGGGTTTGGGTTGCATTAGCCTATAAATATCTATGAGATCAACTTAGTTTATTGTGTGATTTAATTCTTTAGCATCTTTGTTGAGTTTCTTTCTGGTAATTCTATCTTTTCTTGAGAGTGGTTTATTGAAGTCTCCAACTGCTATAGTGGTGTTTTCAATTTCCTTTTTTCAGTTTTTTTTTAATGTTTGTTTTGTATATTTTGCAGTTCTATCATTTGTTGCATAGATATTTATTATTGTTATGTCCTCTTGTTCTAGTGACCCTTTAAGCATTTTGTAATGATCTTCCTTGTCTTTGTGATGGTTTTTACATTGAAATTTATTTTCACAGAGATTAATATCACTACTCCTGCTTTTTTCTGGTTGCCATCTGCTTGGTATATTTTTTTCCATCCTTTTTAGTCTTTATATTCATATATTAATGGATTTTTTTTATCCAATCTGCTACTCTTTTTCTCTTTAGTGGTACAATTAAAGAATTCACATTCAGTGTGATTATTGAGAGGCATGGTTTTATTTCTATGATTGTGTTGAGTGCTTTTTGGTGTTGTTACTAGTTACTTTGGTCCATCATGATTTCTTTGGCACCTCTGTAAGAAGGACGTTTTTCAGTGTTTCCTGCAAAGCTGGTTTTGATTTTACAAACTCCTGTTAGTTCTGTTTTTCTGAGAATATATTTATCTCTCCTTCATATTTGATGGACAATTTCTCTGGGTACAGTATTCTTGGTTGATAGTTGTGTTCTTTGAGTGTTCGATATATGTCATTCCACTGCCTTCTAGCTCATATGGTTTCTGCTGAGAAATAAGCACTTAATCTTATGTGCTCTCCTTTAGAGGTTACTCTTTGTTTCTCCCTCTCTGCTTTCAGAATTCTCTCCTTATCTTTGTTTCTGGCAAATTTGACTATGATATACCTTGGTGTTTTTCTTTTGGAGTCTTTTCTATATGATATTCTCTCAGCTTCTTGGATATATATTCTCTCATTCTTCATTATGTCTGGGAAGTTTTCTTCTAGTAATTCTTCCACAACTTTTTTGGTGTCTTTACTTGCTTCTTCCTGTTCTGGGATTCCAATGACACGCATGTTATTTCTCTTGATGGTTTCCCACATTATTCTTAGGTTTTCTTATTCCTTCCCTTTTTATTCTTCCTTTTGCTCTAGTATATCAGTAGTGACAATTCTATCTTCTATTTCATTGGTTCTGTGTTCCATCTGTTCAACTTTGTTCATGTGTGCCTCCATCATGTTGACAGCCTATGAGACCAGTGGGGCTAGCCGTCTGTATGGGCATGCATAGGGGCCTCATTGAGGCTGCAGCTATATGGCTCACATCTGGCAGAGTTAACTGCCTGGGTGGGCACATGCAAGTAATACACTCAGGTTGCAACTGTCCTGCTCATACCCGGTGCCAGTAGCTGCCTGAGTGGACACATGCAGGGACCTCAACCTCACTCAGGTTGCACCTGTCCAGCTCGCACCCAGCTGGGCTAGCTGTCTGGGTGGACACATATGGGACCTCATTCACATTTCAGATATCTGGCTGGTGCCTTACGGGGCTGGCACGCCACCATTTTCACACTCTTAAACACACTCAATCCCATTGCAGCAGTCACTGTGTTAATCCATCTGCTTGAGGGTCTTCCTCTCTTTTGACAATCCTCCACTTTTCCAAGCATGATGTCCCTCTCCAGGGAATAGCCTCTCCTAGCAACATAAATGAAGCATGTGAGATGAAGCTTTATAGCTTTGCCTCCACAGAGAACTCTGGCTGCACTTTCTCCAATGCATATTTATTTGTTCTTTTGGCAGTCCATAAGATGTTCATTACCCTTCTCCAACAACTACAGTTTAATTCTTTTTATACCATCTTTATTTATTGTCCAGCTCTCAGATGCATTGTAAGTAACTGGAAATACTATGACTTGAATCAGGCACATTTTCAACTTCAAACTGACATTATTTCTCCTCAATAATTTGGAAAGGTCCCTGACTACAGTTTTCCAGTGCAGCGTGTTTCCTAATTTCCTGACTGTTGGTCCAAATGTTGTTAATCTTGGATCCAAGTAAGATGAAATAGTTGACAATTCAATCTTTTATTCATCTATCGTGATGTTACCTATTGGTCTGGTGGTAAGAATTTTTTGTTTTCTTCACATTCAGATTCATCCATATTGAAAGCTGCATTCTTTGATCATCTACAGCAAAAATGACAGAAGAAGAATTGATGTCTTTAAGCTGTGGTCTTTTGATTTCCTAACCACTGGTGTCAAGAGTTTGATTGTGGATCTGAGCAATTACATTAACAATCTCAATTTCTTCTCCATCTATCAAGATGCCTCCAACAGTGGAGAGAATGTGTGTGTGTGTGTGTGTGTGTGTGTGTGTGTGTGTGTTACATTGAGCTTCAATCCATATTGAAGAATGCAGTCCTTGACCTTCTGCAGCAAATACTTCAGGTTACCCTCGATATTGTCAAGCAAGAATGAGAAGTGTCTAAGTAAAAAAATAGTTGTTGAATTGAATGAAGGGAAAGCAATATACAAAAAGAAGCTTATCAGCGTTGTAATGTAATTAATGATAATTGTTACAGAATAACATGTGTAATAATTAATTAAAATGAAATATTATTTGTAAACTTTGATTCAAATCACAATAAATTAAATTATTTTTTTAAAATAAACTATCACTTAAAGATAGAAATCTTATCCATCATCCCTGATGAATCTTACACTTTTTCCCAGTCAATGATCCATCCACTCCACCCCAAAGGAGCAGCTATTCAATTTCAATAATTTAGTTCTTGTCTCTGAACTTTATGTAAATTAAATCATATTTACATACCCTATTCTATGTATTGGAATTTTTCTCTGAAAGAAAATAATCAGAGATGGGAGCAGGGCTTTATTCTCTACAGTGGTTTTCTGCCTGTGGGTGGTTTGTTGTTGTTGTTGTTTTTTTCTTTTAGAGAATATCTGCTTCTGTACCTAGCACTATTTGGGCTGCAGTAATGCAGGAACAGTAAGATACTCAGGCCCTTTTCTTTATGGGGCTTGTGAGATAGTTTGGGGTCATGGGCAACAAGCAGACAACCAATGAAACAAATAAAAAAATACCATCTAGTGATAAATGCTATGTAATAACTAGAAATTTATTAAATCAATGATTTAAAAACTCCAAAATTAATTACTAATGCCTTGGAATTGCCTCATCTCTGAGGCAATCTGGTAGATTTCTGAGACTACAAATCTCATGCGTGGAGGTTACCCATCTTTCTCCCACTGAAGAACTGAAGAATTCAAACCCCAGAGTGGTGCTGCCTTGGAGTTAGCAGTGCAACTCCCTATGGACTACCCCACCAGAGCTCCCACTACAAAAATTATGTAGTGAAAATAAATCTAACAATTTTAAAATATTCTATGCTTTTTTGATGATGATGATTATAGCAAATGTTAGATGGATTTTGGCTGAAAGAAGAGAGTACCAGAGGAATGTCTATCTGCTTCATCGACTATATAAAGGCATTTGACTGTATGGATCACAACAAACTCTGACTGGCTCTGAGAAGAATGGGAATCCCTGGACAGACACTTGATTGTGCTTATGTGAAACCAATTTTTGGACCAGGAGTCAGTCATCAGAACTGAGCAGGGAGACACTGCATGGTTCAAAATTGGAAAGGGTGTACACCAGGGATGTGTCCTATTTATATATCTTTTCAATCTATATGCAGAACAGATTATCTCGGAGCCTTGGCTTTATGAGGAGAAATGTGTCATCAGAATTGGAGGATGACTCATCAACAATCTACATTATGCAGATGACACAACCCTGCTTGCTGAAACTGAGGAGGACCTGGAGTGTTTGCTGCAGAATATTAAGGACTGCAGCCTTCAATATGGATTGAAGCTCAACATCAAGAAAATAAAGATTCTCGCCACTAGGCCGATTGGCAGGATCATAATAGATGGTGAAGAGATTGACATTGTTAACAGCTATAGTTGGTTTGGCTCCACAATCAAAACTCTTGGTACCAGCAGTCAGGAAATTAATACTAATTTCATTGGGAAAGTGTGTTGTCAAAGACCTCTCCAAGGTACTGAAGAGCAATGATTGATGTCATTCTGGAGACTAAGGTATGCCTGACCCAGACCATAATCTTTGCAATTACTTGCTATGCATCAGAACGCTGGACAATTACTAGGTGTGATAAAAGGAGAATTAATGCCGTTCAGCTATGCTGCCAGAGAAGAATATTAAATATGGCATAGACTGCTAGGGGAATAAACAGGTTCTTCCTACAGAGGCTGAGACCAGGCTGCTCCTTGGAGGCAAGGATCCTGAAGCTTCTTCTGACATACTTTGGGCATGTTGCAAGGAGGGACCAGTCCTTGGAGAGGGACATCATGCTTGGAAGTTTGAAGGGACAGTGCAAGAGAGGAAGACTTTCAATGAGAAGGATTGATTCAGTAACTAAGGTAATGGGGGTAGATGTGTCAGATACAGTAAGACTGGCACAGAATAGCACACGCTTTAGGGCTGTTGTATAAAGTCCCAGGAATAGATAGTAAACCAATTGACATATTTCAGCTAACAGATGTTGCCCTGGACGTGCTCACCAAGTTGTGACAAGAAATCTGGAGAACAATCACTTGGCCAACTGACTGGAAAAGATCTATATTTGTTCCCATTCTAAAGAAGGGTGACCCAACAGAGTGTGGGAACTATAGAAAAATATCATTGATTTCATATGCAAGCCAGACTGAAACAGCACATCAGCAGAAACTGCCAGAAATCCAGGCTGGGCTTAGAAGGAGTCGTGGTACTAGGGATATTGTATCTGAGGTTAGATGGATCTTAGCTGAAAGCAGGGAATACCAGAAGAATGTCTATCTGTGTTTCATTGATTATGCAAAGATGTTTGATTGTGTGGATCATAACATTCTGTGGCTGATTCTGAGGATAATGGGAATACCAGAACACTTGATCGTGCTAATGTGAAACCTGTATTTGGACCAAGAGGCAATTGTCAGGACAGAGCAAGTAAACACTGCATGGTTCAAAATTGGGAAAGTGTACGCCAGGGAGGTGTCCTATCTCCATAACTTTACAACCTGTGTGCAGAACAGATTATCTGAGAGGCTAGACTATATGAGAAGTGTGGTGTCAGGCTTGGTGGAAGATCTATTAACAATCTGTGTTATGCAGATGACACAATCCTGCTTGCTGAAACTGAGGAGGACCTGACGCGCTTACTGCAGAGGGTCAAGGACTATAGCCTTCAGTATGGATTGAGGCTCATTGTCAAGAAGACAAAGATTCACACGACTGGGTCAATTGGCAGCATCAGGATGGATCGTGAAGAGATTGAGATTGTTAACAACTTTAGTCTGCTTGGCTCCATGGTCAACACTCTTGACACCAGCAGCCAGGAAATTAAAAGACATATTGCGATGGGAAAAGTCTGCAGTTAGGGACCTCTCCAAAGTACTGAAGAGCAATGGTGTCTCTCTGGAGACTAAGGTGTGTCTGATACAGGCCATGGTCTTTGAAATCACTTGTTATGCATCAGAAAGTTGGACAATGACTAGGAAGAATAGAAGGAGAATTGATGCCTTTGAGTTGTGGTGCTGGAGAAGAGTATTGAATATACCATGGACTGCCAAGAAAACAAACAATTCATTCTGGAGAGGTTTAAACTAGGCTTCTCCTTGGAGGCAAGGATTCTGGGGCCTCGTCTGACATCCTTTGGACATGTTGTAAGGAGGAACCAGTCCTTGGAGGGGGACATCATGCTTTGGAGGGTGGAGGGACAGCACAAGAGGGGAAGATCCTCTATGAGGTGGATTGATTCAGTGACTGGGGTAATCGGGATGGGTGTGTCAGAGGCAGTGCAATTGGCACAGGATAGAGCAGGGTTTAGGGCTGTTGTACATAGGGTCGTTATGAGTCGCAAGCAACTCGACGCACATAGCAACAACAACATGAGTCACAGGCGATGCAATAGCACATAATAACAAATGTTAACAGTGTTTACCTCTTGGTAATGACAGGCTGTATGATTTTTTTAATCTGTTTTACATTGTGCAATTTGTTTCCCACAGCAAATATGTATTAAACGAAGAGCATTGTTGGATAAAATGATAGTAGATGAGCTCTCAGGATGGCAGACAGTAAAAATGAGGAGTTTATTCTACTTGTTGTTGTTATGTGCTATCGACTCAACTACATCTCATTACAACGCTATAAACAATAGCCCTTAGTCATGCTCTATGGCAAGGCAATCTCACCATCTCTGACACACCTGCCCACTTTGCTAGTCACTGTATCAACTCATCTTATCCAGAGTCTTCCTTCTCTATGATTTGTTAATTGTTGATCCAAGCAAAATGAAATTCTTAATAACCTCAGTCTCATCTCCATCATGATATTGCCGATTGGCCCAGTGGTGAGAATCTTTATCTTCTTGATGTCAAGAAGCAATCCATGTTACAGACTGTAGTCCTTGACCTTTTGCAGCAAACGCTTCAAGTCCTCCTCAGTTTCAGTGAACAAAGTTATGTCATTTGTTTAATGTAGGTTGTTGATGAGTCTTCCTCCAATCCTGATTCCACATTCTTCATAAAGTCTGGACTCACAGATGATTTTTCCTGCATATAGATTGAAAAGATATGGAGAAAGGATACAACCCTGACACACCCCTGTCTTGATTTTGGACCATGCAGTGTTCCCTTACATTGTTCATATGACAGCTTCCTGGTCTAGATATAGATTTCACATGAAAACAATCAAGTGTTCTGAGATTTCCATTTTTCTCAATGTTAGTCACAATTTGTGTTGTGATCCACATAGTCAAATGCCTTTTCATAGTCAATAAAACATAGATACCCTTCTGCTCTCATAGATACTCTCTGCTTTCAGACAAGATCCATCTGACATTGTGAGATGATATCAAGAATACTATCCATGAAGAATTAAAAAAGACAAGTGGAGAATAAGACAAAGATGGATGTAGAAGAGACTCTGAATATTGCACTAGAACAATGAGAAGCCAAGATAAAAGGAAGAAGACAAAAAAGTAAAAGAGATGAACAGAAAATTTGAAAGGGCACCTTGAAAAGACAAAGCAAAGCAAAGCAAAGCATTACAATGAAATGTACAAAGACCTGAAGTCAGAAACTCAAAAGAGAAGAATTCACTCAGCATTTTTTAAGCTGAAGGAACTGAAGAACACATTCAAGGCTCAAGTCACAGCACTTAAAGACGCTACAGGCAGAATATTGAATGATCCAGGAAGCATTAAAAGAAGATGGGAGAAATACAGTCACCATACCAAAAATAATTGACCAACACAGAACTATTTAATGAACTAGGATATTATCAAGAACAAACAGTAATAAAGGAGGAAGTTTAAGTTGTTCTGAAGAAACTGGCAAAAAAATAAGGTCCGAGAAATTGATAGAATACCAATTAACATATTTTAATAAATATGGCCTAAAGGTACACACCAGATTGTACCAAGAAATCTGGATGATAGCTACCCAGTCAATTGACTTGAAAGAGATGCCTATTTATTTTCATTCTCAATAAAAGGTGATCCAACAGAGTGTGAAAATCATCAAACAATATCACTAATATCACAAACAAGCAAAATCTTGCTGAAGATTATCCAAATGCAATGAAAACAGTATGTTGACAGAAAACTTCCAGAAGTGCATGCTGGGTTTAGAAGAGGCCATGGCACTAGGAATATCATTGCCAACGTCTGATGGATCTTACTGAAAGCAGAGAGTACCAGAAAGCACTACAAACATCCATTAATAACTGGAACATATAATCTATAAAGTAGTAAGAATCTAGGAAAATTTAAAGTTGTTAAAAAATAAATGGAATCTATAAAGATTAACGTCATAGTCATTAGTGAGCTGAGAAGAACTGTTATTGGCCATTTTTAATCAGACAGTTACATGAACCATGATGCCAGAAACAACAAATTGAAGAAGAATGGTATTGGATTTATCTTCATAATCAATATTTCAAGATATGTCCTAAAGTGCAGTGCTGTAGGTATAGGATACTACCTATACACATTAAAAGAAGACCTATTAATATAATTATTATTGAAATATATGTACACTCACTAATGCTAAGATGAAGAAATTGAGGATTTTATGTCAAAGAGATCTTGGCTGAAAGCAGAGAATATCATAAGAATGTCGATTTGTGTTTATTGACTATGCAAAGGCATTTGACTGCTCAGATCAGAACAAACTATGGATAACATTAAGAATGGAATTCCACAACACTTAATTATGCTTATACAAACTCTATACATAGACCAAGGAGGTGTTGTCCAAATAGAGCAATGGAATACTGCATGGTTTAAAAATAAGAAAGGCATGTATCAGGGCTGTGTTCTCTCTCTATTCCTATTCAGTCTGTGAGCTGAATAAATATTCCAGAAACTGGACTCTATGAAGAAAGATGTGGCATCAGGGTCCACAGAACACTCATCGACAACCTATGTTATGGAGATGTAACAACCTTGCTTGCTGAAAGTAAGGAAGATCTGAAGTGCTTGATGCAGATGATCAGGAAAACAGCCTTCAATATGAATTGCATTTCAATGTCAAGAAAACAAAAATCCTCACCACAGGACCAATAGATAATATCATGATAGATGGAGAAAAGATTGAAATTGTCAACAATTTAATCTTATTTGACTCCACAATCAACACCCTTGGTACCACCAGTCAGGAGACTGGGAGACAAATAACATTGGATAAGTCTACTGTCAGGGACCTCTCCAAAATACTGAAGAGTAATGATGTCTATTTAAAGACTATGGTGCCTGTTATCCAAAGCAGTCTTTTCACTCACCTACCATCTGAGCTCTCCATCTGAGAGCTGGAAAATGAATAAGAATACCAGGAGAAAAAAATCAATGCATTTGAGTTGTGGTGTTAGAGACCTAAATATCACATGGACTGCCAAACTGTAACTAGAATGTTCCTTTGAGGCAAAGATGGTGAAGTTTTGTTTCACGTATCTTAGACATATTTGTTAGAAAAGGCTATTTCTTGTAAAAGGATATCAAGATTGTAAAGGTAGAGAGTCAGCAAAGGAGAGGAAGTGTCCGTGGCAATGGACTCAATTGTGTTGAGGATGATAAAGATGTTGCAGGATAGAACAGACTTCAGATCATTGTTCACAGGTTAACTATGAGTCCTATTTGACTCAACGACACTTAACAATGACAACTAACTTTGCAGTCTAAAGTTGATTGAACATACAGTCAAGATGCATTAACCATTGTGACTGTAAAAGTTAGAAGCAAAGAAGGAGGCCTGGTCCCTGGTTGCTATTCGCAGACCTCCACCTTTCCAAGAATGGTGTCTCTCTTCAAGGAATACATTTCATAACAATATACCCAAAGTATAAGAAATGAGCTCTCTTATCCTTGCCACCCCAGAGCATTCTGGCTGTACCTTTTCTAGGACATATCTCTTTGTTCTTATGGTGGTTTGTGGTATATTCAGCACTCTCAAATTCACAGCTCAAATGCATCAATTCTTTCATCGTTATTGTCCAGTTCTAAGTTGCAGAGCAATTGATTGAAAATGTTATGGCCTAGACTAGGCCCACCACACACTTTGGTAAAGTATGGAGCATAGACTTTCCCGGTGTAATGCCTCCTGATCTCCTGACTGCTGGTACCAAGGTTACTTGGATTGCAGATCCAAGTAAGATTGTGAGTCCAGTTGACAATTTCAAATTTTTCTCCATCTCACATGATGTTGTCTTTTGGTCCAGTGCTAACAAGCAATTCATATTGAAGGCTGTATTCCTTTATCTTCTGCAGTAAGCACTTCAGGTCTTCTTCACTTTCAGCAAGCGAGGTTTTATCAGCTACATAACAAAGGTTGTTGATGAGTCTTCTGTTTGTTGATTCTAATGCCACATTCTTCATAAAGTCTAGTTTCTCAAATAATTTGCTCAGCACACAGATTGAATAGTTATGGAGAAAAGATATACTGTGACACACACCTTTCCAAATTTTAAACCATGTAGTGCTTCCTTGCTCTGTTTATGCAACAGCCTAGGTAGGCATAGGTTTACACAACAGGTCTAGGTATAGGTTTTGCTGAGCACAGTTAAGTGTTCTGAGATTCCCATTCTTCTCAATGTTAGCCAGTTTGTTATGATCTGCACAGTCAAATGCTTTTGCATAGTCAATAGAACACAAATAGACATTCTTCTGATAGTCTCTGTCTTCATACAGAATTACTTTGACATCAGCAACGATATTTGTGGTGTCAGGGCCTCTTATAAACCCAGCTTGAACTTCTACCAGTTCTCTCCCTAGTTGTTCTTTGATGACCTTCAGCAATATTTCACTTGCGTGTAATATAAATGATATTGTTCAATAGTTTCCACATCCTATTGGATCACCTTTCTTAAGAATGGGAACAAATATTAATATCTCCCAGGTTAAGAGAGACTAAGAAGCAGTGAGAAACGTGAATAATTATAGTATTAGAGGTAGAGCCCAGACTGGATGTCAATCACAATGAGGAGAAAAAACTGCAAATATTTTTAATATTTGGAACAAAGAAAGTATGAAGTATCAATGTTGGAAAACTAGAAACTAAGAAAAATTAAAGGACTAGACCTTAGTAGTTAGTTGTAAAATATAACCTTGGGAAGACTCAATGTTGTGAAAATGGCAATACTACCAAAGGCAATATACACGTTCAATGCAATCCCAATACAAATAGCAATTCCATTCTTCAACGGGATGGAAAAGGCAATCTCCAGCTTCATTTGGAATGGAAAGAAGCCACGAATAAGCAAAGCACTCCTTAAAAACAGAAAAACGGTAGGAGGCATCTCACTCCCTGACTTAAAATCCTACTACACTGCCGTG
>NW_006400103.1:1777140-1786964 GCF_000299155.1 Elephantulus edwardii | reverse complement strand
AGGGAGAAGGGTGCAACAATGAATGAATGGAATTCCAAAATCTCTGTAGATGTTCATTGAAATGAAAAATAAATAAACTAAATTATAAAAAAAAGAAAAGGTAGAATAATGGTGGGCATGGATCAAATGTGATTAATTTTATAAAATATAATTCATGAGAATAATTATATGAAACACAATGTGAATAGAGGAATATATAAAACATGATGTATGTAAATAAAACAATATATATATGTAAAAGGAGCAGATACAATGTGAGGGTGGCTGAGTCTGACTTTTACCCACTTCATAGAGGGAATTCTCCCCATCCATAATATTCATAGTATCAAACAAATAGTGTCATTGTCAGCTATGACACTCTATATGCTCCTGTACCCATTTCTGCCAATTATTGGGTTTGATATTTATTGCAAATTAACTCACAGACTTTACTCACAGTTGCAAAATTAGGGAAATAGGTTGAGGAGTGGGGGAGACAGAAAGTATCACACAATGCAAGCCCAGGTTTAGTCTAGCAGTCCCAAACCAGATTAACAAGACATAATTCCTCAATCAGTGAAAGTGCAAGTTCAGTTCAGTAATACAAATGCACCTCTGGTTTCCTCAATCATTAAGCAAACTTTATTTCAGAGTAGTTACAAGTGAGTTTTTCCTTCAATCATCAAGCAAGCAAAAGTGGCTCCATCTCCAGAGTTCCTTTGTTTACAACTTCCCACAGTCTCTTCACAGCAGTGCCATGACCATTGTGTTTACTCACAGTGTGGAACGTTCTCTCTTATATTGATTCCATACCTATTAACGATTTGCAGGACCATGTAGCTGGCGACTATGCCCCCAACAGTAGTAACACAATAGATAGAAAATAATTTCAAGGTTTCTGACACTGTGATATAAATTTTGTATGCAAACCAATGTATCATCATCATCATCATCATCATCATCATCCTCTTCATCATACAGAGGTTGCTGAGGTATAATGTTCGAAAGGCAGAAAAGAAGAAGACAGAAGGATAAACAGAACACAGAATCAGAGGGAGTGTGTGGAAAGTGTGCAGTTACAAGGAGGGGATTTTAATCAATGTTCCAACAAAAATGTAGAAAAATTGTTGATTAGAAAATAAATCTGCTTTGTACTCTTTAAAAAAAAATATAACCTTGGTAAGAGAAATAAGGCTGCATAGTCATATAGGATATGTACAGTGACTGATTTACTCACTGAAAAAACCTTTTTCATAAAACATAACAGAAAAAAAAACATGCACCTCACCTAATGAACTGTACAAAAATCAGATTGACTACACCTGGGGAAAGATTCAATAAACTCACTCTCAATGGTCAAAACAAGGCCAGTAGGTGACCGTGGAATATATTATCAACTACTCAGTGTGCAAGTTCAAACTGAAGCTGATGAAAATTTAAACAAGTCCACAAGAATCAAAATAGGGCCTTGAGCCTATTTTACCTGATTTTTTTCTTCTATTTCTTTTTTAATTTTTTTATTAATTATAATGTAAGTTTACAGAGACTATGGAATTTCTACTGAAGATCATCCAAAAACGACTGAAATAGCACATCAGCAGAGAACTGCCAGAAGGCCAGGCTGGGTTTAGAAGGGGTCGTGGTGCTAGGGATATTGTAGCTAATGTTAGACGGATCTTGGCTGAAAGCAGAGAATACCAGAGGAATATCTATCTGTGTTTCATTGACTATACAAAGGTGGTTTAACTGTGTGGATCATAACAACCTGTGGCTGACTCTGAGAAGAAAGGGAATCCCAGAACACTTGGTCGTGCTAATGTAAAACCTGTAAATGGACCAAGAGGCCGTCGTCAGAACAGAGAAAGGAAACACTGCATGGTTCAAAATTGGGAAGGGCGTATGCCAGGGATGTGTACTGTCTCCATAGCTTTTCAATCTGTATGCAAACCATATTATCCAGGGGGCTGGGCACTATGAGGAGAAGTGTGGCATCAGGATTGCTGGAAGATCTATCAACAATCTATGTTTTGCAGATGACACAACCCTGCTTGCTGAAACTGAGGAGGACCTGAAGTGCTTGCTGCAGAGGGTCAAGGACTGCAGCTTCAATATGGATTGAGGCTCAGTGTCAAGAAGACCCAACTGGCAGCATCAGGATGGATGGTGAAGAGATTGAGATTGTTCACAGCTTTAGTTTGCTTGGTTCCACAGTCAACACTCTTGGCACCAGCAGCCAGGAAATTAAAAGGTGTATTGTGATGGGAAAGTCTGCTGTTAGGGACCTCTCCAAAGTAGTGAAGAGCAATGGTGTCTCTCTGGAGACTAAGGTGTGTCTGATACAGGCCATCGTCAATCACTTGTTATGCATCAGAGAGTTGGACAATGACTGGGAAGGATAGAAGGAGAATTGATTCCTTTGAGCTATGGTGCTGGAGAAGAGTATTAAATGTACCGTGGACTGCTAAGAAAACAAACAGATTCATCCTGGAAAGGGTTAAACTGGGCAGCTCCTTGGTAGCAAGGATTCTGAGGCTTCGTCTGACATACTTGGACATGTTGTAAGGAGGGACTGGTCCTTAGAGAGGGACATCATGCTTGGGAGGGTGGAGGGACAGTGCAGGAAAGAAAAGCCCTCTATGAGGTGGATTGATTCAGTGACTAGGGTAATGAGGGTAGGTGTGTCAGAGACAGTGAGATTGGCACAGGACAGGGCAGAGTTTAGGGCTGTTGTACATAGGGTCACTATGAGTCGCAAGCGACTTGACAGCACATAACAGCAACAACAACATGAATTTTCATTCATTCATTGTTTTACTTTTCTCCCTGCCCACCCTTTCCCCCAATTCACTCTTCTCTTTGAAAAGTAAAAGAAAATTCTTTAATTGTTATACATTCCCTCCCCTCAAGTCCACTCCATTATGCAGCCTTTGTTCTGAACTCCTGACATGACAATAATACTCAATCATATATCCCTTTTAAACATTTCTCTCCCTTATCTGTTTCAATGCAGTATACCTTATTTATTCCCATTGTCAATCTCCCCTCCACCCCAATGTCAGTTCTGTTTTTTCACTGTGCAATATTTGTCCTTTTGTGATTGAGATATTTCACTCAGCATAATGTCTTCCAGGGTAACCCATTTTGTATAATATTTCATGAGTTCCTTGTTTTTTAATGCAGCATAGTATTCCATTGTGTGAACATACCAGTACTTCTCTAAAATCCATCAAGAATAAGTTTGATGTATTAAACACTAATGGTCAAAGACCAGGATAACATCAAGGACATAATCCATGAAAAATCGAAAGGCCATTAAAAAGCTAGAAAGAAAGAAAAAAAAGAGACTAAAATATATGTCATGAAAGACATATTAAAAAAAAAAAGACAGACTCTGAAACTCACATTAGAATATTGAGAGGCCAATCAAAGGGCAGAAATGCAGAATTAATGTGACCAGAAGATTTCAAAAGACATCTTGAAAAGATAAAGGAAACAAAAATGGCATGGAAGCCATGGTATTTTCAATTATTTCCTATATATGTGAAAGTTGGACAATGAATAAGGAAAACTGTATTATTAGTGTAAAATGTAGAATATCCTATGGACTATCGAAGGAGCAGATAAATCTATCTCGGAGGAAGAGTAACCAGGGTGCTCCTTAGAAGTAAGAACAGTGAAACTTCATCACACATATTTTGGGCCTGTTGTCAGGAGGGGCCAGTCCTTGAAAAAAAAAAAAATCCGCTTAGGAAAGGAGGGCAGAAGAAGAAAGGAAGACCCTCAACGATTGACACAGAGATTATCTCAATGGACTTAAGCATGTCAGAGATAGGGAGGATGGTACAGGATGGAGTAGGTTCAGACCTGTTGTTCTTAGAGTCTCTGAGTTGAAGAGCAATGGTTCACAGCTTGAAATCACCAGCTGCTTCCCAGGAGGAAAATGGGATTTACTGCCTCTGAAAACCTGCTGGAGACTCAGCTATGGATCAGTACACAACAACAACTCCACGGTACCTACAACAATAATGTTTTCTCTTTGCACAAAATGTTTTGAAAAATAAAGGTAAAACAAGAATCCCTAAAATAATGTTATTACAAAACCATAAATGAGTTCAGTTATTTCTTCAATTACTACTTTCAATAAGAATGTCCTTGTATATACCCATAATCATTTTCCTAGAGGCAATGGGCAGGACTGTAACCTGGGGGTAGGTGGAAAGGCTGTCAGCCTCAGGGCAGAAGGAGATAAAACACATGTCTTGAGAAATTCCCAAGACAAGTTTTTCAGCCAAACCAGAATTTTTACTTGGTAGTTACTAGAGATTTTATATTTCTGATATCAGGTATCTGTCCTCTGGGGTCTGTTTTAGGGTGGGGAAGGCAGGTACAGAGGGACAGGGTGGGAACTGGGTTTCTCCACACCTAGGCAGGTGGAACCCGTAGGTGTGTCCAGAACTTCCTTTGGAAACTATAAGGGCCAGTCTTCAGACACCTGGAAGACATTCTGGAGGACTCACGCAGAGACCTACGGAGACTGTGAGTACCGAGAACCAAACTTTCTGCCTGAAATGTTATTTATCAGCTCATGAGGGATCTTTACATACTTCTCCATTGTATCATTCTATACATGTGTTCTGAATGGGGGTATAATTCAATACATGACATGCTTCAGAAAAGCATGAACATGAATGTAAAATGTTTTCTTTCAGGAGGTTGTTTCTCAGATTTACAGAGGAAGAGGGTGAAAGAAGGAGACCACTGGGAGCTAAACAGGTGTGGTCAGAGAAGAAGGAGCCCTAGAACCCAGTAGGAACATTGGAGGCTGTCATCACAACATTTGCTACTCATAGTGACCCCTGTGTGTCACAGAAAAACTGTGCTCCACGAAGCTTTCCACCACTGGCTTTGCAATCCTAGACTGTCAGGCCTTTCTCAGTGGTGCTTCTTGAGGAACTGAAGAACTAACTAACGCTTGGTTAGCTAAAGAGAGTGATAGCCATTTATACCATCCAGAGTCTTACAAATAATAACAAAACCCATTATCGTGGAGGGATCTCGTTGGCTTAGTGGTAAGAAGCTGCACTGCCAACCCAAAGGTAAAAGGTACAAATCACCCAGCTGCTCCTCTGAAGAAAACTGGCCAATAGCTGCCCAGGTTAATTGCTTCAGATAATCCATTAGAGGGTTAGCTATGGATTGGTTTTGACTCAACAGTATACAGCAACAGGGGAGGGTGAATTCTAACATCAGATGAGGATTGCCAAGGGCTTATTAGATTTGTAACATGGAAGAGTCACCATGGCCTTAACCAGGATGCTAGAACAGAGGAATGGACTGTAGGTGAGAAATTGTAGGCTTTCAGACAGTGGTGGCTTCCACAAAGTCTGTATTCATTATTGGCCATCACACCAACATTGTTTCTAACTGATATTAATAACCAGTCTAGTGTTGTTGTTATTGTGCACCTTAGGGTCAGAACCAACCCATGGCTGACTCTCCAGTCAATTTTCAGAGGCAGTTAATTGCATAGGAGGAAATTGCCCATCCTTCTCCCAAGGAGCAGCGGCCTCAAACCATGTGCCTTCAGGACTGCAGTGCAGCTTCTTTCCACTAGGCTATCAGTACTCCCTACCAGTCTAGAAGTCCATGTTTAGGCATGGGTAGCACCTTTTAAAATAAGTCAAATGTAAGACTAGAACACTCTGGGGAAGGACATGAATAAATGCGGAGGGGGTGAAGAAAAGCAAAAGGTGCAGAGATATCAGAGCTATAAAGATGACTGTGGTTCCATCTGTTTGGATTCTTTAAAGACGTTTTAATCCTTTAACGACTAGAAACTGAGTTAGTCTTCTTAAGTGTGAAATGAGAAATTAATAAAATTATATGTTAAATTAGATATAATAGGTGAAGTATATATCTATTTTATTTAGAAGCAATATAAAAATAAACGATACTTCCCTCTCAGCAAAGATGGCAATAAAGAAACCCATTTGATTTAGAAATTGATTTCCAAAGAAACTATTACACAATTTAAAAAATGCACATTCCTTTAAATAATTGGTATCAACAACATTGAATATCCATCACGGAATGCCAACAAAAGAACAAATGAGTCTGCTCTAGAGAAAGTACAATCAGGATGCTCTGTAGAGGTGGTGAAACTTAATCTCACATATTTTGGGCATGAAGTCAGAAGGAAAAAGTCCTTGAATAAAGACATTATGCTTGCAAAATAAAGATCCTCAGAAAGATGGATTGATACAGTGAATGTTGAAATAGACTTGAGCATGAAGGAGATTGTGATCATGGCACAAGATAGAGGAAGGGTCATGAGTCTTTGGAAAAAAATAATTGTGAAACAAATTGGATTCAATGTTGTTAGTTTTAGCTGGTGTTAATTGTCAGTTCTAGCTGCTTTGTTTTTCTACTGTCTGTCTACACTCTATACTGTGAGTTCATTTGTTATCCATGGGATCATATATGAGTCATACTTGTCTACCTTATGGTATCTAACCAGAACACTTTGTTGTGCTCATACACACTCTATACTTAATCCAAGAATCCGAGCACAGCAAGGGAACACTACATAGTTTTAAATCAGGAAATATGTGTGTCAGGGCAGTGTCATTTCTCCACAACTGTTCAGTCTATCTGCTGAGCAAATAATTTGAGAAACCAGGCTTTATGAAGAAGAGTGTGGCACCAAGATTGGAAGAAGACTCATAAACAACCCACATTATGTAGATGATACAACCTTGCTTGCAAAAAGTGAGGAGTACTTGAGGCACTTACTGCAGAAGATCAAGAACTGTTGTTATTGTTGTTATGTGTCATCAAGTTGATTATGATTCATAGTGACTCTGAACAGCAGCTCTCAATGTTGCCCTATCCTGAGCCAACTTCACCATCTCTGACACACCTGCCCCCATTTCCACAGTCTCTGTGCCAATCCATCTCTTCCAGTGTCTTCCTCTCCTACACTGTCTCTCCCCCCCTTCCAAGCATGATATCCTTCTTCAAGGACTGGTCTCTCCTGGCAACATGCCCAAATTATGTGAGATAGAGTTTCATAATCGTTGCCTCCAAGAAATAATCTAGTTTCACACTCTACAGGACAAATTTATTTGTTCTCTTGACAGTTCATGGTATGTTCAATACTTTTATCTAGTACCACAATTAAAAAGCATTGGTTCTTCTTCTATCTTCTTTAGTCATTACGTAGCTCTCAAATGTATAGCTGGCAGTTGAGAAGACAGTTGCCTGCATCAGATGCACCTTAATCTCTTGACTGACATCATTATTCTTTAGCACTCTGGACAGGTCTTTGACAGAAAATTTTCACCAATGCAACTTCTCTGTTGATTTCTTGACTCCTGGTCCCAAGGGTGTTGATTGTGAAATCATTAACAACCTCAGTCTTTTCTCCATCTGCCATGGTGTTGCCTATTGGCCTGGTAGTGAGGATTTTTGTTTTCATAAAGCTGAGATGCAATCCATATTGAAGACGATGGTCTTTGACTTATACAGAAAATGTTTCAAGCCCTCCTCAGTTTTAGCAAGCATGGTTGTGTCATCTGCATAATGCATATTGTTGATGAGTCTTTGTCTAATCCTGATACCACATTCTACTTCATAGAGTCCTAAATTATCTGGACTACAGCCTTCAATATGAATTGCATCTTAACATCAAGAAGACAAAATTCCTCATGACTGAACCAATGAATGGAGAAAAGATTGAAAGTGTCAACAATTTCATCTTACGTGGATCAATGATCAACACCCTTGGTGTCACCATTCAGAATATCAGGAGATACACTGCATTGGGAAAGTCAGCTGTCAGAGACCTCTCCAAAGTCCTAGAGAACAATGATGTCACTTTAAAGACTAAAGTGCACCTGATTAAAGTCATGGTGTTTTGAATCACCTGCTATGTATCTGAGAGCTGGACAATGAGTAAGGATGAGAGAAGAAGAATCAACGTCTTTGAGTTGTAGTGTTACAGAGGAGTATTGGATATCCCATGGACTGCCAACAGAACAAACAGATACTTCTTGGAAAAGGTGCAACCAGAGTGTTCCTTGGAGGTTAGGATGGTGAAGCTTTGTCTCACATACTTTGGGCATGTTGTTAGGAGGTAATTGAAGGAAATGAGGACTCTCAGTGAGATAGATTGATACAGTGACTGTGGCTATGGCCTCAAGTGTGTCGAGAATGATGAGGATGGTAAAGGATAGAATGAGGTTCAAATCTGTTGTTCATAGGATCATTATGTGTTGTACATGACTTAGCAGCACCCAACAACAATAACAACACACATTAGCTAAGTGCCCATAACAAAGGATCTTACTTGAAAGGACAGACTGCATTGAGAACCTTTTTTTCTAAAAAAAAAAAAAAGCCAACTTCTATGGTATTAAAGGATGTGTTGTTTTGCTTCTTGGGATTCATGCTTCCTCTAAATGATCAATTTTTCCTGGAATTGCAGAAAAGGCCTCTTTTTCTGTGGAAGTCAGATGACTGATGTGAAGCAAGTATCTTGGGACAGGTGTTCCAAGTCTTCCCTCCATGTGACCAGCCACGTAAGCAAAGGAAATCTCTGCTTCACACTCCAGGCAATAGTTGAAACACTTTCCATATCACCTCATTCAGCCTTTCTAACACAGGAGAAGAGAGAATGGCTGAGTCTTTGATGAGGATCTGAGAAGCAAATGCAGGCTCTCTGCTCTTACAGTATAGAATGCAGACAGTAAAAGAACAAACCAGCTAGAACTGACAATAAACATCAGCTAAAACTGACTAACCAAATTTGCTTCATTTCTTTTCAAAAAATTCTAAGTCATACACACAGAACTTTGTCAAGTGTTCCTTCACCCTCTCTTCTTTCTCTTAGTGTGAAACAGTAGAGATTGTCACACATAAATTGTATTCAAATATGCAAACAGATCTGTCCTGGAGAGGATGAAATCAGATTACTTCCTAGAGGCAAGGATTTTGAAGCTCTGTCTCACATACTTTGACAATTTGCCAGACGGGACAAGTACTTGGAGAAGGACATCATGCTTGGGAGGGTAGAGAGCCAGCTCAGGAGAGGAAGGCCCTGGAGGAGATGGATTGATAGATACAGTGACTGTGTCAATGGGGTTAGTTGTGTAAGAGATGGTGAGGTTGACTCAAGACAGGACAGGGATCAGAGCTGTTTTTCATAAGGCCACTATGTGTCCTAGTCACCTTGATGGTACATAACAACAATGGCAACTGTTGTCAAGGACCTCTCCAGAGTTCTAAAGAGCACCTATGTCAATCTATAGGCTAAGGTGCACCTGACTCAAGCCATGATCTTCTCAATTGCTTGCTATGCATCTGAAAGCTGGGCAATTTCTAAGGATGACAGAAGAGGAATCTATATCTTTGAGTTGTGGTGCTGAAAAACAGTATTGACTGTACCGTGACTGCCAAAAAACAAACAGATCTGTCCTGGAAAAAGTGAAACTAGGATGCTCCTTGTAGATAAGGATTTTTAAACTCTGTCTCACATTTTCTTTGCATGTTGTCAGGAGAGGCTGGTTCTTGGAGAAGGATATTATGCTTAGAAAAGTAGAGCATCTGTCCAAGAGAGGAAGATGCTGGATGAGATGAATTAGCACAGTGACTGTAGCAATGGGTTCAAGTGAGTTGAGATGGTAAGGTTGGCTCAGGACAGAGCAAGGTTGAGGGTCATTGTCCATAAGGCCACTATGAATCAAAGTCAATTTGATTATTTTTTTTATGTATCGTTGGATTCTATTTGCCAGTATTTTATTTAGGATTTTTGCATCAATATTCATGAGAGATATTGGCCTATAGTT
>NW_006400103.1:1773736-1774570 GCF_000299155.1 Elephantulus edwardii | reverse complement strand
GGTAGAGAGAATAGTGCAACAAGGAATGAATGGAAACCCAAAATCTCTGTATATGTTTATGAAAATTAATAAAATATAGAAGAAGAAAAAAACAAAGTCAATTTGATGGCAACTAACAACAGTCTGATTTGTAGTTGCTTGCTTTTTGACTAGGTTATCCACAGTCATAAGGACACAAATGGTTACATGCTCAGATACTAACAGTCAACCCACCCAAAGGTATCTTGGAAGAGAAGGCTGAAAACTTACTTCTAAAATGTCAGCCATTGAGCATGTCTGTGCTCAGACACACATGGGGCTACCATGATTCAGAATTGACTTGATTACAACTGTTAGTTTTTTATTTGGGTACATGTACGTGGATGCTTACACACAAGTTGTTATGGGGTACAGTGCAGTGTGATTCTACTCACAGAGACCCCATGCGTAGCTGTGAAACCCTTGCCTGACCCTGAGCCATTTACACAATCTCTGCTATGCTTATGACCATTATGTCAATCTATCACCTTGAGGATAGATTCCCCTCTTTCCTTGACCCTCTACTTTTCCAGACATTATGTCCTTTTCCAGGGAATAGGTTCTCCTGATAATACAAAGTATGAAACACTAGGTCTCACCATTCTTGCCTCTAAGGAGTGCTCTGGTTATATATCCTCCAAGACATATGTGATTTTTTTTCTTTTAGCAGTCCATATATATTCATATAAAAAATTCTTTTTTAATCACCAACATCCTAATGTAAAGACATCAATTTTTCAGTCTTCCCATGCATTGCTATATTTTCTTTCTGTTGTTTTTGTTTCGCTTACTGTTTTATTAGTTATTAAATTCTTT
>NW_006400103.1:1766527-1767495 GCF_000299155.1 Elephantulus edwardii | reverse complement strand
AACTGTTCTATAGTTTTCACACTTTTTCACACTCTGTTGGGTCACCTTTCTTTGGGATGGAAACAAATATAGATCTCTTCCAGTCAGTTGGCCAAGTGGTTGTTCTCCAGATTTCTTGGCACAACTTGGTGAGCTTGTCCAGGGCAGCATCAAAAACCCTATATATCTGAGACGGTATTGTCAAATGTTTGTTCCTAGTCGGTAGGCTTTCTTTTTGTCTTGTTGGAAAAAAAGTCTTTGGTGAACACAGGAATTTAATCTCTGGCAGGTCTTATTTATCAATTTTATCCTCTCCAGATTGTGAATTTATGGCTGTATTTGGCAGCCTTTTTATACTATAGGCTAAGCCTTCTAAGCTTGGTCCCAGTTTGTTTCTTATGAACTTTATGGTTTTGGGCTCTCAGTTCTCTGATCCACCTTGAGTTGATTTAGGTTTATGATGTGAGATGTAGATCCTTTTCATGTTTCTGCCGGTAGCAGTCCAGTTTTGCCAGCACCACTTGTTATAGAGATTGTCATTTCCCCATTTGTTAGGTTAACCTCAGTTAACCATTGATATATGGATTAATATAATTAATATTTGTTAGTAACCTCAGTTAACCATTGATATATGGATTAATATAATTAATATTTGTTAGTCAACCTCAGTTAACCATTGATATATGGATTAATATCTGGTTTCTTGATTTGTTCCTTTGGTCTATGTGCCTGTCATTAGTTCCATGCTGTTTGGTTACTACCACTGTGTGGTAGACTTTGAAGTTAGAGGGTGCTATGTCTCCCACTTCATTTTTGTTTTTCAGAAGTGTGCTCAGCATACATATTAAATAGATTAGAGGAAGGATACAATTCTGATGTACATTTTCCCCAATTGTCTCTCTGGAGACTAAGGTGCGCCTGATACAGGTCATGGTATTTGCAATCGCTTGTTATGCATCAGAGAGTTGGACAATGACTAGGGAGGACAG
>NW_006400103.1:1758975-1766427 GCF_000299155.1 Elephantulus edwardii | reverse complement strand
AGAGAAAGCCAACTGATTTTTGTATGTTGATCTTGTATCCTGCTACTTTGCTGAATTGGTCAACTATGTCCAATAGTTTTCTTGCTGAGTCTTTAGGTAGTTATTAAATTCTTAAATTCTTTTCTTTTAAAAATTTATTATTTGTTTATAGCATCATCCACTTCTGTGCAATTATGCACATACTTCATTTCATTCAAGCACATTTTGGTTTTGGATTTTTATGTACATTTTGTTTTGTCCATCATTTCTGTACATCATATTTCCTTTAATTGTTATTGATCTATTACTTTATCTGTGTCCTCAAATCCCCACTGTATCTTACCTATTTCTTTACTTCTCTTCCCCACCCCCCACTGATCTCTGCTGTTTTAGTGATTTCTTTTTCTTCTTCAATATCCCTTCACTCGTTTACCTTAATTACAATAGCCATATTGTCTTTGTCTCAATTCTTCGTAGTTTGATCCTCCCTTGTCTTAGTCCTTGCAGTGTTCTTGGCCTACACATTACATTCTGTTCTCTCCCTTCCCACCCCACACTCCTCAGTTACCCTTCTGTTATCACAGTAGTGGTCTTATGGAGTTTTTGTCTTTTTGTGATTGAATTATCTCACTCAAAATGATGTTCTCTATACTCGCCCATGTCATGTTGTACTTTACAATTTTTTGAATGCTTAATGAATCCCAAACCCTGTCTTTATATAATTTACATCAATTATTCCATATTCTTTTGAACAGCCTTCTGTTGTTGTTGTTGTGTGTCATTGAATCAGATCCAGCTCATAGCTGACCCTTCAGTGGGTTTCCAGGGGAAGTAAATGACAAGGGAGAAGATTGCCCATCCATTCCCTGTGGCGAACACCTTGCTAAGATCTTTTTTTATGTGAGTGAAAGTTTAAAACCTGTATTGGTTTTTCATTCCACAGTTCATACACATTTTGTTTTATAACATTAATTATAATTGATTAAAGTAATTAATTAATTATAATCTGACTGTTATTGTATACTTCTTTTCCCTTCACTCAACTTATTTGTTAATTTTCCTTCCCCTCTCCCTCTCTTCCCATCCCTAGGAACTACGTGAGAATGAATCTGTTTGACAACCTTTCCTTACCTTTTTCTATCAATCCTTCTTTCATACACAGTCCTTTTGAGATTCATTTCTTTCACTTAGCATAATGTCCTCTAGCTGTATCCATGTTATGCAGTTTTTCATGAATTCATTATTAATTTTTAGTGCCACTATTGTTTATAGTACTCCTTTGCATGAATATGCCATAATTTTTTCATTCTTTTCATTGTTAGATGACTGGGGTTTTTTCCATCTCTTTGCTATTGTAACTAACCTTGTGATGACTATGGGAGTACATCTAGCTGTCTGTGTTTCAGCTCCTATTTCTTGAGGATATATATAACTAGTAGTGGGATTGCTGGATCAAACAGTACTCATATTTCTAACTCGCTAAAGAAGCACCAAACTGTTTTCCATACTGGTTGCACCATTTGTTATTCTCAGTGCATTGTGCAAATTTCACATGCATATTAAGCAATTTAAGCTACTATGGCTTGAAGTGGGTGCACCTTAGTCTTTAAAGTGACATGCTTGCTCTTAAGCACTTTAAAGAAGTCCTTGACAAAAGATTTTTCCTATAAAATACTTCTTTTGATTTCTTGACCACTGCTCTGTGGGTATTGATAACATCAATCTTTCCTCCATATATCCTCACTTTATTTGTCCTTTTTTGAGGATTTTTACTTTATTGATGTTGAAGTGTAATTGTCTTTGATCTTCAGTAAGTGCTTCAAGTTGTAGAAAGCAAAATTATGCCATCTGCATATCACAGATTGTTAAGGAGTATCCTCCAATTCTGATGCCACATCCTTTGTCATATAGCCCAGCTTCCTAGATTTATTCTGTCTTCTAGGGTTATTATAAGTTGGAATTAATTAGAACTGTCTCCTATATTTATAAAATGCCCCAATTTAGGAAGAAAACATCTAGTTGAGCCTAGTTGCTTCTTCTTGGTATCCTTCAGCTTAATCCAGGGTTTCCTATGAATTGCAAGATCCAAAGGCTTAAAAGATTTATATTATACATTTTGCCAAGACTCTATTTAAAGTGGCAACATCTGTGTCACATGGAACCACATCTAAAGTATGTAACTGGTTGACCTATTTACGGTGTGTCATTTGACTAGCATTGACCTTATTTCTTTGCTCTACTGTCTCATGTTGTCTTGAGTCAGAACATCGTTTGTGTGTCCTGACTTTGGCTCCATGCAATGTCCAGCATCCCAGCTACTATCCACCCAGAGATTTCATTGTGTCAATCCAGCTGCTGCCCCTCCACCTTTCCAAGCATAATGTCCTTCTCCAAGGAATAAATTCTTCTAGCAACATGCCCAAAGTAGAGATGAAGCTATATTATCTTTGCCTTCAAGAAGCACTCTGGCTGCACCTTCTTAGTGTTAAGAAATTGCACTGCCTATCCAAAGATACACAATTCAAATCAACCAGCTCCTGCACAGAAGAAAAATGGACAATCTCCTCCCATGTGATTTACTGCCTCTGAAAACTTTCTGGAAGGTGAATTCTGACTCCATCTACACAGCAACAATGCTACTCTACACAGCAGCAATAGCAACATGAGTCAGAAAAAAGTTGACCTCACATACCAACAGCTTCATTTAGCTGATCGTCAGAAACCATGGACGGTTCCCACATGAACTGTGTCCTGTTTTCTAATCCATGAGAAAGGACAGAGTGTTTTGCCAGAACTGAATGACCAGTGCTGTGGTGCTGAGAAGATGAAGCCTAAAATGCTCAAACTCTGGGCTGCCTATATTGATCTTTAAACATACAAGATTGACTCCACACTGTCACATTGAGGAAATCAGCTAACACTGCTGCTAACCTCCGTTAAAGACAGTAACTGAGGGGATTTTACATACAGGCCCAACATAATAAGAAGCTGGCTCGTTTTCTCTGAATATCACAGACAGGAATAATAGAGGGAAGATTTTTATCTCTGTAAATAACTTCTCAATCTCAACAATGAACTTTCTGGGAACTCTTTGTTCATTCTCAAGTATCATGTCTCCTTCACCTGGCCAAAATGTCTCTTTATTCTTTGACTGTGTGACAGTGACATCCTTTGCCCTTTGGACACTGACAGGACTTGAGGACTTTATCTGAAATTGTCAAGTTCTTCTCTCACATGGAAGCTCCAGGCAGGTTTCCCCTGGTGTTAAGAGCTTACAGGTACTCACTATGCCATGATAATGTGTGATTTCATGTAATCTTCTATGCAGGCAACTAGAGACAACTAGTGAACTCATTTTAAGGAACACAGGGGGTGTTAATGTCCTAACTGACCCAAGGATTGTCAGTTCAAACCCACCACCCAGTCCATGAAATAAAGCTGTAGCATTTGTTTCAGTAAAGATTTGTTATTATTGTTTTTAGGTGCCATCAAGTCGACAATGACTCATAGTGACCCTATGAATGGTGGATCTGAACCTTGCCCTAATCTGTGCCATCTCCATGATCTTTGGAATGCTCTAGACCATTACAGTCACTTTGTCAATCCATCTTGCTGAGGGTCTTCTCTTTCTATGACCCTTCACCTTTCCCAGAATGATATCCTTTTTTCATTGACTCTGGACAACACATTCAAAGTATGTGAGGCTAAGTTCTACTATCCTTGCCTCTAAGGAGCACTCGAGTTGTACTTCCTCTAAGACAGAGTTATTTGTTCACTAGGAAGTCCATGCGATATTCACTATTAATCACCAACAACATAGTTCAGAAACATTGATTTTCTTTCTTTCAACCTTATTTGTTGTCCAACATTAAGACGCATAAGAGGACTTGAAAATACCATGGTTTGGATCAGGCACACCTTAATCTTTAAACTGATAATTACTCCTTAGCACTTTGTAGAGGCCATGGACTTCCCAAAACCGTAAGACATTTCCTATCTTTCAAAAACCTTGGTATTTTTCCTAATGAAATATGTCTCTTAAAATTCCACTTAAATTAAAAACTATCTCAGGAATACTTTTGAGGCCTTAAACACCAATTTAAAAAAGACCAAATGAACTGTGGGAAGATATCAAGAATATCATCCATGAAGAATGCAAAAGGTGATTTCAAAGACAAAGGAGGAAGAAAAGTCTGAGATAGATGTTGAAAGAGTCTGTAAATATTGCACTAGAGTATTGAGAAGTCAAAGCAAAGGGAAGTTGAGCTGAACAGAAGATTTCAAAGGGCAGCTTAGAAAGAAAAAACAAAGAATTATAATGAAACATGTAAAGAGCTCGAGTTGAAAAATCAAAAGAAAGCAACTCAATTAGCATTTGTTAAGCTTAAGGAATTGAAGAATAAACTCAAGCCTTGAGTTGGAATACTTAAAGATGTTATGGGCAGAATGTTGACTGACCCAGGAAGCATCAAAAGAAGATGGAAGGAGTACACAAAGTCACTATGCCAGAAAAGATACTGACACAGAAAAATTTCATGAAATAACATATTACCAAGAGGAAATGGTGATGAAAGAGGACATTCAAGCTGCTCTGAAGGACTTGGCAAAAAAATAAGGCTCCAGGAATTGATGGTATACTAATTGACGTATTTCAGCAACAGAGGCAGCCCTGGATGTGCTCACTGGCTGTGCCAAGAAATCTGGAGAACAATGACCTGGTCAACTGACTGAAAGAGATCCATATTTATTGCCATACCAAAAAAGGTCACCTGACATATTGTGGAAATTCTCAAACAATATCACTATTATCATATTCAAGCAAAATCCTACTGAAAATTATTCAAAAATAACTGGAACAGTACATCCATAGAGAACTTCCATAAGTGCAAGCTGGGTATAGAAGAGGCCGTGGCACTGGGAACATCATAGCCGATGTTGGATGGATCTTGGCTGAAAACAGAATACCAGCAGAATGTCTGTGTTTCATTGACTATGCAAAGACATTTGACTGTGTGCATCACAACAAAGTGTGGCTAACCTTGAGAAGAATGAGAATCCCAGAACACGTAATTGTGCTCAGACAAAAACTATACTTGAACCAGGAAGCAATCCTTAGAACAGAGCAAGAACACATTGCATGGTTAAAAGTCAAGAAAGAAGTGCATCAGGGATGCATCCCATCTCCATATCTTTTCAATCTATATGCAGAATAGATCATTTGGGAGGCTGAACTTTATGAAAAAGAATGTGGCATCAGGATTGGAAGAAGACTTATTAACAACCTTTGTTATGCAGGTTATACAATCTTGCTTGCCAAAACTTAGGAAGACTTGGAGCATTTTCTGAAGAAAACGAAGAACTACAGTTTTCAATATGGACTGAAGCTCAGTAACAAGAAAACTCACCACTGGGTCATTTGGCAGCACCATGATAGATGAAGAGATTGAGATTGCTCATGGTTTCAGTTTGCTTGGCTCCACAATCAACACTCCTGGCACCAGCAGTCAGGAAATCAAAAGATAATTTGCATTAGGAAAATCTGCTGTCATAGACCTCTCCAGAGTGTTGAAGAGCAATGAAGTCAGTCCAAAGACTAAGGTGTGCCTAAACCAGGCTTTGGTCTTTGCAATTATTTGCTATCATCAAAACTCTGGACTGTGACTAAGGATGACAGAAAAAGAATCGATGCCTTTGAGTTGTAGTACTGGAGAAGAGTGTTGAATATATTATTAACTGCCTGTTCTGGGGAAGGTGAAATCAAGGTGCTTGTTGGATTGATTGTAAAGATTTTCAGGCTTTGTTTGATGTATTTTGGGCATGTTGCCAAGGGACCAGTCCTTGGATAAGGACATCATGCTTGAAAGGGTGTGTGTGTGTGTGTGTGTGTGTGTGTGTGTGTGTGTTTTGAGATTCAATCCCCATTGAATATTATAGTCTTTGATTTTCCAATGTCCAATTTCCAATTTTCAAATGTTCCAAGTCTTCACTTTCTGTAAGCAAAGTTGTGTCATATGATTAATATAGGTGCGTCTTCTCCCATTCCTGATGCCATGTTCTTCATGAAATTCAGCTTTTCAAAGTATTTGCTCAGCATACATATTTTTATTGATTTGCTTACAAAGTTCGTATGTATTGTGTTTCATGCTATTCTTTACTCACATTGTGTTTCATGCAATCATTCTCATGCATTATGGGTTTTTGTTATACTGATTTATTTACAAAGTTCAAATACATTGTTTTTCACACAAGATACTTCCCATTTCCTTCACACACACCCCATCCATCAAATTGTGCAAACCTATGTTTAACAAGCCTCCTCCCCCTGCCCATATATAAAATTAATCACCATTGGACCTTGCACATCATTACCCTGCCTTTTCTCCCAGGTCCTTCCCATTTACTTACTCCCCCTCCTTCCACCCACCAAACTGTGTAACCCTGTGGTTTTTCCCCTATCCATCCTCAGCCCTCCCTCTCTTGAGTTCCCATACATGTTTTATTAGTTATTCTTCTATTTTTACAGTAATGATCTTATGTAATATTTGTCCTTATGAGACTGCGTTAGTTGACCCAGTATAATGCTCTCCAGCGTCTCCTAGATTACATAGTATTTTTTTTAAGTGTTGCTCCTGAGTGTTGCATCTATTCCATTGTGTGAGTGTACCACAATTTCTCAATCCATTTGGTTGTGGTTGGACGGTGGGCTGTTTCCACGTTCTTGCAATAGTGAATAATGCTGCTAAGAACACTGGTGTACAAAACTTTGTGTCTCATTTCTAATTTCCTTGGGGTGTATTTCTAGTAATGGAATAGCTGAGTCATATGGAGTTTCTATGCTCAACTTTTTGAGGAAATGCCAAATTGTGTACGAGAGTGGCTATACCATTTTACAGTCCCACCCATGTCCCACCTCTCCACATCCTCTCCAACATTTATTGCTTGCTGCCTTGTTAAACTTTGCCACTGCTTGTGTGGTGAGATGGTTTCTCATTGTGGTTTTGATTTGCATGAGTGATTTTGAGCATTTCTTCATGTGTCTATTGGCCACCTGAATGTCTTCCTCGTGAAAATTCTTCTCATGTCTTTTGCCGGGTTTGTAATTGTGTTGTCAGTCTTTTACTTCTGGAGGTTCTGTAGGATTGTGTACATTTTTGTTGAGACCCTTATCTGAGATGTTATTGTTGTTGATGTTATGTGCCGGCGAGTCACTTGGGACTCATAGTGACCCTATGTACAACAGCCCTAAACTCTGCTCTATCCCGTGCCAATCACACTGTCTCTGACACTCCCATCCCGATCATCCCAGTCACTGAATCAATCCACCTTATAGAGGGCCTTCCCCTCCTGCGCTGTCTCTCCACCCTCCCAAGCATGATGTCCTTCTCCAAGGACCGGTCTCTCTTCACAACATGTCCAAAGTATGTTAGATGGAGCCTCAGAATCCTTGCCTCCAAGGAGCCACCTGATTTAACC
>NW_006400103.1:1730007-1756835 GCF_000299155.1 Elephantulus edwardii | reverse complement strand
GACTGGGGTAATCGGGATGGGTGTGTCAGAGGTGGTGCGGTTGGCGCAGGATAGAGCAGGGTTTAGAGCTCTTGTGCATAGGGTCGCTATGAGTCGGAAACGACTCGACAGCATATAACAACAACAACAACAACAGTGTTTCCTTCTTCTGTTCAGACAATTGTGTCTTGCAATATGTATAGATTTTAATATAATTGAATGTGAAAACTATCAAACAGTATCATTAATGTCACATGGAAATAAAATCTTCCTAAAGATTATTAAAAAATGGCTTGAAGAGTACATTGACAGAGAACTGTCAAAAATTCAAGCTGGCTTCAGAAGAGGCTATGACCTGAAAGATATCATTGCTGATGTCAGATGGATCTTGGCTGAAAGACAAGACCATCAGAAAGACACTTATTTTTTATTTATTCAGCAAAGGTATTTTTCTGTGTGAATCATAACAAATTATGGTGAGCATTAAGAAGAATGGGAATCCCAGAATGGGATGGGAATGGGAATCCCCAATTTTACAGTGCATGTAAAATTTATAGCCACTGAAATCCTATGGAACTGTTCTACTTTGTCTTGTAGAGTCACTATGAATCAGAATTCACTTTATGCCAACAGTTCTTTGTTTTAAAACAACATTTTGAAGGTAGAAACAAGTGTTTAGAAAGATGACTATTAACTCACCTAAGGTCCAGCTATTGTTGTATACCATCAAGTCCAATTGACTGACCTCTGGTGGATTTTCATCACACAAGAGGAGATTGCCCAACCTTGTCCCTTGGAGCAGCTGGTGGGATTTGAACCATCTGCCTTCAGTGCAGCTTCTTGCCACTAGGCCACCAGAGCTCCCTATTTAATGTTAATAAGAAGTGAAGTCTGATTGAAAGTTTGTGTGAATCCCTGTCTTTTCCTCCTAACTGGGTCTCTGGTGGCTCAGTGGTAGAGGTCTTGCCTTCCATGCTTAATTTTATTCATAGCAGTGTTCTTTTGTGCACAAAACATAGCTCTTTTTGCTATGATGCTTAAAGCTTTCAGTTGAACTTCCATATTGCTACTAGGAAGAAAGAACTGGCAATCTACTTCTGAACCCCCCAACCCCCATGAAAACCTTGTGAATGACAATGGTCTTACTATATCCAATCCTGGGGATTCCGTTGCAGGACCAGCTAGCATTTGATTTTATTGTATGTGGAGCATCCATGAGTTAGAGTTGGCTCAAGGGGCAGCTAACAACACTTCTAACACCACTACCACAGTGATGTCACTCCCTCCAGGACCTCCCAATCTGTCTTCACAGCATCATCTGCCCTGTCTCCTCACCTTCAACACTCTGCACAATGTGCAGGTCTTCTGAATCACTATAAGTCTTAGCTCTGAAGGAAAATCTTTCTAAAGACCTATATATATATATTGACACTTTTCCTCCACTACTCACTCATTATAAAGTTGAAACTTGGTGCCACAGAATCAACCTTTATAGGGAGTTGTACTGCCAACCCAAAGATGGATGGTTTGAATCCTCCAGCTCCTCTGTGGGAGAAAGATAGACAACCTCCTCTCATACAATTTACAGCCTCTGAAACCCACTGGAGTCTCAGCTTGGTCTGAATAAGCAGATATTTCTTGAAGAGAGTGCTCAGTGAGAATGTATTTCCTGACAACTTCTTTGGAATTCCCACATATTCCTGGAACTCAGGGTCTGGAGGGGCTCCAGCTTTCTCCTTATATTTGTCTTTGGACATGCTATTCAGCCTTGAGCCTATTTGGGTTCAAGCACTGGGCTAAGTAGCGAGGAGACTGAACCAAAGTAGTTGGAGTTTCTGCCCTCCTGTAGCCTGTTCTTGTGAATCAACAGGACAAACAATACTTGTGTCACCTCAATTAAGCATGTCTGCAAATTTCTTCAGGATTTCAAGCTATGCAGATGGATTAAATTCTGTTTTCTTGGCAACCCCTTTGTTTTTCCATTTTACTAACCTTTCTATATACTTGTTAAAGCTTGTTTTCAACTCCAGCTTTTCTCACCGACAGAAGGAGCACTGTTTAGGGACAAACTCAGCTGAATTTCCCTTAGATTTTAGTTCTTCTCAAAACTTGACTCTATAGGACTGCATTCAAGAGGTTTAGGCTCAAATTACCACTCTGCCACTTAGTTGTGTTCTTGGAAAATTCTCTGTCTCCCTGAGCCTCTCAATTATTTAATCTGTGAAATGGGGATAATAATACTTCATTTGCAGAGTTGCTGTGAAGAGTAGATTAAAACAAAATCATTCTCTCCCAGACCCATCCTGTCCTTGACCAGAGGATCCTTCCTGAGCTCCTGGTAGACAGGCCTCTGTGCTGTGTGTGGGAAGGATGTCAATCACAAAGCACTCTGCGCGTCAACAGTCTCTACATGCACAGTCCAGGGATGTTTATTTGGGTGATCATGCTGTCCTTCCATCAATAGTTACCCAAATGTAACCAGAAGATAAACCCAAACTACTATCATCAATTGAATTGCATGTACCCAAATACATACTATTTGTTAATGTTCTCCACTTGTGGTGTCCCTGTTGTAGCAACACTAGACAACTCACAACTGTGGTTTGTGAACTGCCTCATGTGACTCCAGTGTAGAAT
Organism: Elephantulus edwardii; assembly: GCF_000299155.1. NCBI lineage: Eukaryota > Metazoa > Chordata > Mammalia > Macroscelidea > Macroscelididae > Elephantulus > Elephantulus edwardii. The sequence continues at coordinate 1,754,219 of NW_006400103.1, read as the reverse complement.
AAAAGGACAAACCATAGTGGCCACCAGCATTCCCAAAGACCTCCCATAGGTAAGGTACTCTCTCACTGAGGGCCATAGAGAAAAAAATCATTCTCTATACTGTGAGAAACAAGTTTTCTCCTCTCGGGTAAAAACTGGAAGCCACTCATGGAGGCTAATCAGCAAGATTAATGAGGTGGGAGGGCCTCCTGGAGCTGACCAGAGCTGCCCTTCCCTCCCTTCACCAGCCCCACCTATCCCAGGTGTCTGCCCCAGTCATTCTGTAATTAACTGCTGAAGCTTCCAAACGGAAGACGTGCTACCTAAGAGGCGGCAGAGCAAGTGGCATTCTGGCATCAGCAGAGGCTGTGTTCTTTCCACAGGCACAAAGACCTTACAGCCAGACAGCTGGAGGGAATTTGAGTGAGAATGAGCCCAGCTGGCAGCAAAATCATCCTGGAGCTGCAGGATGTGGGAGCGCAGGGCCACAGCAACAGCGCCTCCCAGGTGAGTGTCCATGATCTCTACTCTGAGGCCAATTACAGGGACACCAAGTGCTTTTCTTGCTCTCTTGTTGTGTGTGCAGCAGCATTATTGCAATACAGTGATGTTTTAGTGCCACTTGCTAAGCCTAGCTGCTCTTGGGTTGACAAACCTGAAAAGTCTCTTTTACTTGCCTTGTTTTGATCCTGCCTTTCCTGTCTCTTGCAAACATGACTGGTTCACCTTTCTGCCTTTGTTTCAGGCTCATGGTGGGGTGCAATGTTCCCCCGGGCAGAATCTATAACTTCTGAACAAGGAACTAGGAAGAGGGAAGAGTGTTTGTTAGGGAGAGACCTGGTCCCAAATGGAGGTAGAATGTCTGTCGAGCTTCCTGGCACCTAATCCCTTTCTGACTGTTTCTGAAAAGGGCCCCATGGCAACCTAATTATGCAAACTGTCCTCAACCAAAACTCATTGAGTGATTAATGGTGTTCAGTGCAAGGTTGGTGCCAAGGAGCAGTAAGGAGACATGATATTGGAAAACCCCAGGGCTGTTGTGAGGGGGTTGGGTATTTTCAGGGATATCACCCCGTGTTTGCATATGGGCACATTAAAGTGGATATTGAGGCCGCATAAACAGGTGCCCCAAACCTGTTGGGCTTCAGAGTCACTGAGGGACAAACAAAACTTTAAAACACCAGCAAAGGAAGGGGTGAGGAAGATCCACCAGGCCCTGCCTCTCCACTCAGTGACTATAACTTCTCTGAGACAAATTTGAGCGAAAACAGAGGGAACATAGGGCTCCCCAGCTCACACTAAGAGACTGAAATGGAGAAGAAGAAGGCATCAAGCACAGGGCCCAGTGTCACTCAGAAAAATGAAAGGACAGAAAGGGATAAAGAGTCCACATGAGCATGAAGCAAAGTGGGGGGCATGTGGAGCAGAATTTAAGTTCTCATGGAAGCAAGATTTTCTGGAGCTGTTGAGAAATAATGAAGACCTGGAATGACTGTCCTAATGCAGACTTTAAGCCAAAATTGCCTCTTGGAGCCTTTGAGCAAAATGAACTAACTAAATAAAGTAATGAAAGCCAAAAGAGAGGAGAGCTACAAGGTCAGCAACAAAGACTGGAGGAGAAGCCAATAGGCCAAGGACCATAGGCCACTGACTCTGCCAACTAAAAGGTTAGTCATGAGCTCAGGATGAGAGTGGTTTTTGCTGTGGATGAGAGTGAAGGTATGGAAGAAAAATGAGAGCAAAACTAATTTTCCTCTGACCAAAAGAAGAAGGCAGGAGAGAGGCTTAGAGGAGGCAAGATTGTCAGCGGAGCGGTCTTCCTATTGTAAATAAATGTTGTGATGTGCCATTGAGTGAGAACCAACTCAGTTGACCCTCCAGTAGGTTTTCAGAGGCTATCAATCTCACAAGAGGAGATTGCCCATTTTTCTCCCTTGGAACAGCTGGTGCATTCTGACTGCGACTGCATGCCTTTGGGTTGACAGTGCAACTCTTTACCACTAGGCCACCTTTGTTTTGTTGTTATATACCATTGAGTCAGAATCTACCTGTAACTGACCCTCCAGTGAAAACATACATAAATTATGCATTAAAATGCATATAAATCCTCAAGTGCTTCCAAGGCTATAAATCTTCAGTGAAGCAATCAGCCTCATCATTCTTTCATGGAGTAACTCATGATTTGGAAACACTGGTCTTCCTGGTTAGCTGTCAAATTCTTTAGCCAATGCACCACCGGAGCACCTCATTAATAATTACAGTACACTACAGTAATGTAAATGTTACTGTGAAACCTACAGAAAAACATTCAAACCAGTAATCCAATTGACCATAAAATGAGCATTTGGAGCTGCTGCTCATTGCCTGGAAGGCCCTGCTCTGACATCATCAGTTCCGGCCACTTGCCTCTTTCCCATCTGAAGGTGCACTTAGGTCCCTGCTTTTCTTTGTGCTTTGCCTCCTAGGTACCAGCACCACTTTGCCTGATTTTGAACTTTCTATAAACTTACAGTTGAAAAAAATTTACTCACATGAAACATGTTTCAAACAAACGTAAATGGGTTTTAATAATTAGCCTAGTGATCATTTAATTTAAAAGAAAGTATTTAAAATTAAATAAAATTAAACATTCAGCTCCTGAGATGCACGCATCACATTTTAAGCACTCAATAGCCACACGTAGCCACAACAGTGGTTATTGTACGGGAGAGTAACCTTGCTGTCACTTGGGAAGACACACAAAAGCCCCGAACTGTGCTGTTCTTGAGGACCACTGAGGACCACTAAGGCCATGTCACAAAATAAAAATAAGGTAAGAACCTTAGGTTTATTTCTTCAAGATAAGTGTAGCATCCCCTCTATAACTCCCATTTTTAGGAATTTGAGTCTTCTTGAGTTCCTATAGTCATAATTCTTAGTAAATACTTAATTTTTCAAACATATAATTTAGAGGGATCACTTATTTGCAAAACAGAGAAAGGTTCTTAAAAAAAAAAAATCTTCACTGTCTTGGATTCCAGTCCAGAAAGTCTTGAACACAGAGTGATTCTTCGTTCTCTCTCCCTTCTTTTTCTGAGTCGATCTAGCTAAAGTTTTGTCTGTTTTGTTGATCTGCTTGGCTCCTTTGATGCTTTCTGCTGATGAGGTGGTACCTGCTGACCCCTCCTGTTAACAAATTGCTGACGTTACTGGGTACTAGATAGCAAATAAATTTTATTCATCAAGTTTTGGGGTGGGAGAGAACATAAAAGGAGTCTAGAGTTCCATGTAGAAAGGTCAGTGGGCAAGAACTCAAGTCTCTAGAGTTGTGTAGATATTTGGAGCTTGTCTTCAGATTGCAGATTTAAGCAGACAATGCAGCATGACCTTCACTTCAGGCCAGCATTCTGGATCCTTGGTGATCTTTAATTCTACTCCACATGGGAGCTGGGTTACTTACAGAAATCACTCACAGCCCTAATGTAACATTTGTTTTCTTCCTATTAAAAAGATATTTGGGTGGTAATGGTGATGTTGCTGCTTCTGCTATTGTTTTTGGAGATGACTTTTGTTCTTTGGAAGTAACTTTGAAATAGTCACATGGTAAGGAACCTCCTGTGAGGTACAGAAGCGGTGCCAGAGTGACTGGACCAGGAAGCAGGAAGTCTGAAAACCCCACAGGTTACCTTCTAATCTAGTTCTGGAGACTCAAGGCTTTATTGACTTATTTTCCTACTAAGGCCAAAATACTTAGACCAAAAATAGGGCATTTATTGACTGAGCAAAAATTCATTGAGTTTGCATGGTGTTAATGATTTTTTAAAAATCAAACTAATTTAAAAAAACACACACAAAAAAACCCTCAGGCCCTGATTGTTTTGGCTGGCAATGATCTGTGGGCTAGGGGGTCTCTTGTTGTAGTCAATCTAGGCCTGACACACTGGTCTAGGTTTTGTTTGTTTGTTTTAAATTTGCTTGGGTTTGAGGGGTCGCAGGCCCAAGGGCCTGGTATTAATTTGTGTTTGAAATGAACATTCTTCTAAGTGGTACAGAACTGCTCTGTCAATTTACTGCACTGAGGAAACTTATATTGCTGTAGTACTGAAAGCTGTGCCACTGATGTCTCAAATGCCATAAGAGTTGTTGTTGTTGTTGTTGTTAAGTGCCTTTGAGTTGCAGGTGACTCATAGCGACCGTATGAAGGAGAGTCCTCAATGCTTGGGTGCCTTTAATCCTCTCGCCAGGTTCATAGGGTTTCCGGAGGCAAGCTACTATGGAAGTGGATGCCACTACTCCTTCCAAGCTTGTTTTAACCAGGGAACTCTCTGTCCTCATTGGGTAACCAGCCATTAACACATTTGACACATCAGTGTCACAGTGTTCAGCCTCATGGAAACCACAAGTGACCACTGTACAGCAACTTGTACACCAGGGCTATATGACCTAGAGAAATGTCTGAACAAAAACAATGAAAGACAGGCCCGAGGGCCGTGGATTAAAAGTCTCCTACCTTTGGCTTGGTGGCATCGCTTTCTGTTCACTGGGCCAGCTGATATCTCTTTATATGTTGATGTTATTGTTTTTAAGCCTTAAGAGTTACACATGGTTAACAGTGTTTGGTGGAGCTCCCAGATTAAGACAGGCTTAGAAGTAGTAGTGGCATCCACTTTCTAAACATGCCTCTGGAAACTCTATGAACTTAGAGAAATGACAATAGTTATAGAACAAGGTTAATATCTTTTGTTCATAGGGTCACTATAAGTTGTGTTTTGCTCAATAGCTCTTAATAACAACATGGTGTTGGGCATTATGTCAGTATCTAGAAACAGAAAAGTGCAGTTTAGTGTGTTGTTTTGTTTTGGTTTTTTTGTGTTTTGTTTTTTTTTTTAATGGCAATCTAGCACAATACAGTTTGTATAAAATGCTACACTTGGTGTAAGGAGACTTGGAAATGTTTTCCAAATATGATTTTGTTCTTTCACTCGCTCATTCAACAAAGACATATTGAGCACTGTGCTAGAAGGAAAACAACTCAGTAAGGTACATAATATTTCAAACTACCTTCACCAGGAAATCTTTTTCCCTATTTTCTGAGGAGGACATGCAGGTCCTTAGTGGAAAGGTGAGAGAGGCACAAGCAGAGAGACAGGAAGTGTGATGAAGAGAGGAACAGAGAGACAGGGAGGTGGTGAAGAGAGGAGCAGAGAGGCAGGGAGGTGGTGAAGAGAGGAGCAGAGAGGCAGGGAGGGGGTGAAGAGATGAGCAGAGGCCAGTTCTCAAGATATACTTCAAGACTCTTTGTTGATTTCAGAATCTTGGTCCCAAGAACCCAAAACCAAAGAAAAATTTAAAGCTGAATTTCTACACAAAGAAAAGTAACAACACAAATTCCTTCCTGAAACATGGGCAGAAGGCAATGCATTCATGTGAGGGAACATTCTTTGTTTAAACCTTGAGGGAGTGTCTAGCCATGGAAAGCCATCCCAAAGAAAGGTATTTTCAGCTCCACACCCAAACTATTCAGTTACCTTTTTTTCTTGACCTGCTCAACTTTGCTAAGATACCAAAAGTTCCAAAAGGTACAACCAATGCATGCCTGCTGGCAGTGTCTAGGCCCCAGCAGGGCAAGGCAAGAGGGGCAGCAATGTGAATGCAGTTGCTCCTTCAGTATAAGTCTGTTGGATAAATAAGATCCTGTTTTATCCTCCAAGATCTAAAAACCCACTCACTAGAAGACGACCCATACCCAATATATTTTGTAGTTGGTGCAAATGGTTAACATGCTTGGCTGCTCACCAAAAGAGCAGCAGTTCAAGTTTACGTGGAAGTGACTCCAAGGAAAAACTTGGTGATCTATTTCTAAGTCATGATACAGAGTTTTGAGTTTCTCACACACCAGAGGTATGTTTGTGAGGAGGAAGTTGGCACAGGTCAAATTTGAGCAGTCAGGGTGGTTTGAAGCTAGAAACTGTTTACTTGAGAGTCATGCTTAAATGATAAAGGGGGTGGGAAACTAAAATCTGGTTGCATGACACATTAGACTCAAGAAAGCAGGAACAGAGACAAAGGTATGCACAGTGCCAGCAAAAGGCATTTCTAGGAGTTAGGAAATGTTGGCTGACATCACCACTAACTCATTCCATGAATAATAAGAAGTTTCCCGGTCAGAGAAGAGAAACAAGTAGGGGAGGGAGAATTTGGAAAACATAGGTGTGATGAGTGTCCCCAGGATTGATGGTTTTCTAAAAGCCCAAGACCATGGCTGGAGTGGGAGAATGGTGAGGGACGTCTGAAACAAGCCAGATTTGGGCTTTGACAGTAGAACTCAGACGGTAGAGTCACAATGAAACTCACACTGAATCATTTGTTACAAGAAGGGCAAGATCTGGTTTCTCCAGCTAAGACTTGAGGCTTCAGAGCAGACTGCTTGTTTCCGCCAGGCTCACCACTCATGACTGTGTGATTGTAGGCAAATTACCTAAATTGCCTGAGTCATAAAAAGGAGACTACAAATACCCTACATGCACCTCTCATCTGGTGTACATTTCACATTCTGGCTTCCCAGTTGTCTCCAAGTCTTTCACAGTCTTGAAGTCATTTGATCTGGCATCTGTTTAGCTCCTCTAACACTTCTTTAAGAAGAAAAATTACTTGTTTGCTTTTTTACTTATAGAGATTGACTTTTAAATTGTGATTTTAACAAAACTACAGAAAGGTTGGATTTTCATTCATTCATTGTTTCCCATTTTCCTCCCTACCCTCTTCTCATTCACTTATTTTAAGAAAATATTCATTAATGTGTATAATTTCTTCCCTCCCCCCACCCCAGTCCACTTTCCTATGCATCTCTCATTCTGGACTGTTGTCATACAAATAAATAATTCCTGATCATATATTCCTTTTAAATAGTTCTTTCCTTCATTTTTTCCAACATGGTACTCATTATTTGTCCTCTCTTTTCTTAGTTTCCCCCCAACCTCCATGTCAGTCCTGTTTTATAATAGTGGCACTGTGCAATATTTGTTTCTTTGGGATTGAGATATTTCACTCAGCATGATTTCCTCCAGGGTCACCCATGTAGTGTGATATTTTATGAGTTCCTTGTTTATCAGTGCTGCATAATATTCCATGGTGTGAATATACCATAGTTCTTCTATCCATTCATTTTTTGATAGGCACTTGGGTTGCTCCCATCTCTTTGCTATTGTGAATAATACAACAATGAACATGAGTGTGCATATATCTGTTTAGGTGGCAACTATGAGATATCATCTCACCCTAGTAGCAATATCAAAGTTCAACAGAGCAGTAAACAACAAATGTCTGTGAGGTTGTGGAGAGATTGAAACCCTTATTCACTGCTGGTGGGAGTGTAAAATGATGCAACCACTATGGAAGACAGTATGGAGCTTTCTCAAAAAGTTGGAAATAGAATTACCATTTGACCTAGCAATTCCACTACTAGGAATATACCCTGGAAATTACATTTTTGAGTGACCTGATCAGGTATTTTATTGAAAAAGTCCATTTTCAGGATTTATAAACTTGGCAACTTCAGTCTTTTCCGTGTTTCTTATGATGTTGCTTACTTATCTAGTTGTAGGGATTTATATTTTCTTCTGCATTTTATCAGTACCAAAGCTGTAGTCCTTTATTTTTATTGGTACATATTTCAAGTCCTCTTTGCTTAAGCAAGCAAGGTGTCTTCATCTGTTTGCTGAAATGAAATATTTCTCCGAACTTGATGCGAATTTCTTCCAGTCCAGCATTTCAGGTTATTTGTTCAGTGTGCACATCAGTAGATAAACTCAAGCCAATGCCGTTGAGTCAGAACCAATTCGCAGCTGATCCTTGAGTGGGTTTGTGGGAGGCTGTCGCTGCACTGACAAGCCACCCACCTCTCTCACAAGGGGCTGACTTTAGGCTTGCAGCACAAGTCCCTCTGCACTATTTTTCCTTATAGAAAAAGCTAAATAGCAACTTAGATCACCAGCCTGAACTTGTTTTGGTAGTGTAATGAAAAGTCTTCCACTCTAATGGAAATTACAAATACTACCCTGCCCGCCAGGTGTCCACGCTTCGCAGAATTCTCTGTAAAGAGGCAGTTCAAGATCTCCATAAACTCCCCTTAGTCCTGTCACCGTGCATTGTAATTCCAACAATCCTCCGTGTGACCTACTGCTTGACCTGCCAGGCTCAGTGTGAAAGCTCTCACGTGGATGAAAGTCCACATTCTCGCCATCAGCCTGAAATCCAGCCATGCTCAAGTGGGCACAAACACAATCAAAGCACTAGTGACGAGCACCTCTCCCTCCAAAGGGTATATCTGGACTATAACCTTCAGTATGCCCAGAACAACACTACCTGTTGTTGTGGTGTACCATCGAGTTAGAACATACCCATAGCTGACCTTCCAGTGGGTTTTCAGAGGCAGTAAATTCCACAGGAGAAGACTGCCCATCCTTCTCACACAGAACAGCTGGCAGATTTGAACCCAGCTTTGGCTTGGCAGCACAGCTCTTTATTACTAAACCACCAGAGGTCCCCAGAGGACTAAAAGCTGGTGCACCCTAAACAGCTTAGAATTATTCCTGCACAACATTCTTATCCATTCCATACAGTGACAGGATTTGCAATTAGAACACAGTTGTGGTATTAAGTATACAAAGATAACTGTTGTTGTTGCTGATTGCCTTTAAGTGGAACATGACTCATAGCAACCTTATGAACAAAAAGGCCTGAAAAACCCTTTACAACTATTGACATTTATTAAAGTTCAAAGAGTTTCTGGAGGCATGGTTGTTTAGGAAGTGGATGCCACTCTTGCTTCCAATCTTATCATAGTATGTTATTGTTGTTATGTGCCATTGAGCCAGCTGTTATGTATAGCAACCCTATGTACAGCAGCTCTGAACCCTTTCCTATCCTGAGCCAGTCTCACTAATTCCAACACACCAACCCTCATTGCCCCAGTTACTGTATCAATCCATCTCATCCGGGGTCGTCTTCTCTTGCACTGTCCATCCACCCTTTCGAGTATGATGTCCTTCTCCAACCACTGATCTCTCCTGGCCAAGTGTAATCTGAATTTCAAAAGAGATACAATGAAACAGAGCACTAAGAAGTAATTATGGCCCTTTATTACCGACTAAAGGCTTTAATATGAAAAGAACAGAGAAACAAAAGTATTAAAGGTCATTATCAGACAGCAGTCAACACTTTGACACCCTCATTACTTCTGTTGGAAATACTCAGTTGAGAGACATTTTCCTTCTGAAAATACCTGGAATGAACGAATCCCATGACACAATGCAAAACACTTTCAGAAGAACTCTTGCTGTGGAGCAGGTGGCTGTCCACTCCCTCCCAACACACACACACACACACACACACACACACACACTCACTCTTACATAATCACGCACACATTCTCACACACAGTCACACTCTTACACATTAATACACTCAAATTTGCAGAGTTTGATGAGTGGAACAAGGGGGTGAAGGAATTGGAAAGGCTTATGTGGGGATCTGAAAAGATGGAGTGATAGTATAGATCATGGTGACTGATTTTATAAAGAATAATATATGGAAATGATTCTTAAATACAGCACGAATGAAGGAATATGTGGAATACAAGTACATTAATAGAATACAAAATGTATACGAATTTTGTACACAAAAGAATATAAAACAAGATTTTTAAAAAAAGGTAGAAACATCTGTGTGCCACAAGTTAAGTTCCTCTCCTACCACTAGGTGGCAGTAATGATCAGCATCAAGATGTTCATAATGGAACTAGGTAATATTAGGATTCTAGAAGAGATCATAGAAACTCCAAACAATTGAAACTACATTTTATACACATGGGACCTGAATTGTGCAAAATCTGACCTGCCCAACACTGCACACGTGACAAGAAGTCTTAAGGACTAGCTTTTTCACCCTGTTGAAAAACCTACTATCAAGTACCATCAAGTTAGAGCTGACCCATAGCTGACCTCTCCAGTGGATTTTCAGAGGCCATTAATCACATAGGAGGGGATTGTCCACCTTTCTTCTGCCAAGGAGCTGGTGGATTTGAACCACATGCCTTTGTGTTGGCAGTGCATCATCTTACCCCCTAGGCCACAAAGAGCTCCCTCCACTAAGCCGTATACCCCAGCTTTTCTGACAACTCATGCTAAATTGTATATTTAACTTCACATTAATGGAAAATTCAGCATCCTTGAAAATATTAAAACAGTAAAGTGAATCCCTAAGTATATATCAACCAGTTCAGAATTAGAATGATCTTATACCAACCCCACAGAGCTGGGATTTAGAACTGCCCATAAGGTTTCCAAGGCAGTCTTTACAGAAGCAGACTGTTGCTTCCTTCTCCCACAGACCAGCTGGTGAATTCGAGCTGTTAACAGTCAAACCCTTAGCCACTGTGCCCCAGGGAATATGTATGTGTGCATCATATATAGTTGGATAGCTATGCAGCTAGATAGAGACCCTGGCAGCATAGTCCACTGAGAGTTTCACTGTTAGCCACTCGTTGTGCCTCTCTGGTGGTGTGAGCCTACCAATGGCTCCTCAGGAAGGAATCTCCCAAGCAGTTCACAGGCTCAAAAACCCAATGAAGTCAGAGTGGATTGGATGGCATTAAGTAATTAGCACATCCAATGAGTAGGTGTCAGTTAATCACATTATAATGAATAATGTGTTCCTGGTCTGAAAAAAAATGTGTGTGTGTGTGTGTGTGTGTGTGTGTGTGTCCTGATGGTAAATTGGATTGTGTATTGAGCTGTAAGATTTACGACCTCAGGAATTTGATGGAGGGTTACCATGAGGCTTAATTGGCTCAACAACAATGAGATACATAAACACACATACAATACACTGTTATCACTAGTACAGTACAACTAATTGCCAACAAGTCAGAACTAACTCATAGCTGACACTCCAGCAGGTTTCTGAGGCTGTAAATCACACAGGAAGAGAGTGCCCATCTTTCTCCTACAGAGGAACTAGTGGGTTTGAACCACTTGCCTTTGGATTGGCAGTGAAACTCTTAGTCCAACCTTAAAAAATATCTGTGATCCATTAAAGAAATGGCTTGGGCAATCCCAATACTGACAAAAAATTTCTTTTTTAAGGAGATGAAAAGGGAAATTGTCAAGTTTATCTGGAGAAGAAAGAGACCTAGAATAAGCAAAGCACTTCTGAAAAAGAGAAATGAAGTGGGAGGCATAGCACTTCCTGACCTCAATGCAGTGGTAACCAAAACATCATGGTACTGGTACAATGACAGGCACATAGAACAATGGAACAGAGTTGAGAACTCAGAGATGAACCTCTCTATCTATGGTCAACTAATATTAGATAAGGAAATAAAACCTATCAAATGGGGAAATGACAATCTCTTCAACAAACAATGCTAGCAAAACTGGACTGCTACCTGCAGGAAGCTGAAACTGGATCAATATGTCATACCATACACAAAAATCAACTCAAGGTGGATCAGAGATCTAGGGTTAGGGCCTAAAACCATAAAGATCATAAGAGACAAACTGAGACCAAGCTTAAAAGGCATAATCTATAGAATAAAGAGATTGACAACAATGACAAATACCACCAGAAGTGAAATCTGGAGAGGATAAAATTGATGAATGGGACTTTCAAGAGATTAAATCCATGTCATCATCAAAAACTTTTTTCAAATTGGATGAAAAGAAAACCTCCTGACTGGGGAAAAAAAATTTGACAATACCATCTCAGGCAAGGGTTTCATAACAAAAGTTTGCAGAATACTATTGGCCTCTGGAAGAAAAAGACTGATAATCTAATTACAAAATGGCAAAAGACATGGAAAGATTTTTCACAAAAGAAGACATTCATATGACCAACAGGCACTTAAAGAAATGTTCAAAGTCACTGGCAATAATAGAGATGCAAATCAAAACTACAATGAGATACCCTCTCACTCCAGTAGCAGTGGCAAAGTTTAGTAGGACAGGAAGCAACAAATGTTTGGGAGGTTGTGGAGAGGTGGGAACTCTCATATACTGTTGGTGGGATGTAAAATGGTACAGCCACTCAGGAAGGCAGTTTGGCATTTCCTCAAAGAGTTGAACAAAGAAATTCTGTATGACCCCTGCTACTCCACTACTAGGAATAAATCCCAAGGAATTTAGAACTGAGACATGAATGGAGATCTGTACACTAATGTGTATAGTAGCATTATTAACCCTCACAAGAACATGAAAATAGCCCAGATGTCCAATCACAACAGAAGGGATTAAAAAAATGTGGTACATTCACCTGATGGAATGCTATGCAACACTCAAGAGCAATGATTTAAAAAAAAGTCCTATATAACAAAGGAGAGACTAGAGAGTATTATACTGAGTGAACTAACACAGTCTCATAAGAACAAATACTGCATAAGACAATTATTGTAAAAATAGAAAGATACTAGGGAAACATGGTATGGATACCCATGGGGGGATGGGGTAGGAGAAAAGAAAGAAAGATGGGTAGGGGCAAAACCACAGGGTTGCACAGTTAAGTGGGTGGAGGGAGACAGTGAAGGAAATGGGAAGGATCTAGTGGGGCCCTCAAAAGACAGAGTAACGATGGGCAAGTTCCAATGGTGATTAATTTTATAAAACATAATGCATGGGAGAATTGAGAATCCAGAAATAGACCCAGCTACCTATGGTCAACTGATATTCTACAAGAAAATAAAACCTATCAAATAGGGGAATGACAATCTCTTCAACAAAGGTTCTGACAAAACTGGACTGCTACCTGCAGAAAGGTACAACAGGATCCATTATCTCACACCATGCACAAAAAACAACTCAAGGTGGATCAGAGACCTAGGAGTAAAGTCCAAAACTATAAAGTTCATCTGAGATAAATAGATCAAGCTTAGAAGGCCTAGTCTATGGTATAAAGAAACTGCCAAATACAGCCAGAAATGCAATCTGGAGAGGATAAAATTGATGAATGGGAACATCTAAAGATTAAATCCGTGTGTGCATCAAAAACACTTTCCAACAGGGTGAAAAGAAAACCTACTGAGTGGGGAAAAAACATTTGGCAATACCATTTCAGACAAGGGTCTCATATCAAAAGTTTACAGAATCCTATAGGGCCTCCCCGTGAAAAAGACAGTTAACACAATTAGAAAATGCACAAAAGACATGGAAACACTTTTCACAGAGGAAGTTATTCAGATGGCCAACAGATACATGAAGAAATGCTCCAAATACTGGCAATAAAAGATGTAAATAAAATGGCAATAAAAGATGTAAATAAAAATCACAATGAGATACCATCTCGCTCCAGTAGCAGTGGCAAAGTTTAGCAGGACAGCGAGTAACAAATGTTGCAGAGGATGTGGCAAGATAGAAATTCTTATACATTGTTGGTGAAATTGTAAAATGGTACAACCACTCTGTAAGGAAGTTTGACATTTCCTCAAAAAGCTGTATATAGGAATTCCATATGACGCAGCTTTTCTACTGCTTGGAATACCCCAAGAGAATGAGAACTGAGGCCCAATGGAGACTTGTACACCAACAGCCTAAATGTCCAACCACAGTCGAATGGATTGGGAAATTATGGTACATTCAACAATGAAACACTTCACAGCAGATAATAGCAATGATTTTGTAAATTACTACCTAATTTGGGAGGGACTGGAGAACATTATGTTAAGCAAGCTAGCTCAGTCTCATAAGGACAAATACTGCATATGACCATTATTGAAGAATGAGTATGAGGATCCAAGAGTGGGCAGGGTGGGAACAGAGGGGTGAGGATGGCAGGGGCATGACATTAAACATAGGGTCGGGTTATACAATTTGATGGGTGGAGGGAGGGGAGGGTGAAGAAAATGGGAAAAATCCAATGTGAATAACAATGTATATGAACTTTGTAAATAAACCAGTATAAAATAAAAATTTAACAAAGACAAACAAAAATGTCATAATGCATGGGATGATTGTATGAAACACAATGTGAATAAAGAATAATAGTGTGAAACACAATGCATACGAACTTTATAAGCTAACCAATATAAAGGTATTCACAATGAGTAAATAACTGAAAATTGAGAGAGAGAGAGATAAAGTTATGTTGATGTCTTGGAGAAAGAGCAGCCAGAGTGCTTCTTGGAGGCAAAGATCACAAAACTTCATCGCATGCACTTTGGGCATACTATTAGGTGGGATCACTCCTTGGAGAGGAACATCCTCTTAGAAAGGTAGAGGGTCAGCCAAAGAAAGGAAGACCCACAGTGAGATGGATTGACAAAGTGTTTGCAGCAATGAGCTCAAGTGTGCCATAGATAGTGAGAATGGCACAGGTTATAACAGGTTTCAGATCTGCTGTTCATGGTATTCCTGAGTTGTACTGAACTTGATGACACCTAACAGCAACAACAACAACAACGGGACATTTTCTCAAAAGGGATAGGGGCTTTTCTAACACCACTTATCAGTTGCTTTGTTCATGTTTTGTTGTTGTGTGTTGTCAAGAGGCCCTCAATTCATATTAACCCCTTGAATAGGGTTCCCAGGGTGGGCTTCAGGTTTCTTCAGGCTTTATGTCCTAGTCCATATTGGTCTGGAAGTGCTGTGGAAATCTCTTCAGCTTCTCAGCAACCTGCAAGCCCTTCTTAGACAGAAGGTAGGAAAAAGCTCAGGTCCTTAATGTAAGCTCCAGATGGTGCCACAAAAGGAGTGTTTTATTCTGCTTGTCACAACCAGAACCTCTTTTAAATGAAAAGAACACACTTTAACATGTAATAAATGTGATGCTAAGAATGCAGTTACTCAGCCCATGGTTTACTCTAGTTTGTTTTATAAGCTGAATCCTGTCACGGGAAGCCTGTGTGCTGTGCTAGAGACTAGAAACCTACAGTTGACAGATTAGCTGAATGTCCTCCTAAGTACAAAAAGTCCTTAATACTTGTCTTAAATGACACAGAAACTCCTCTCTGCACGCTCATCCCTCAGCAGGTTTCTCTCCATCACACAGTTGAATAAGCAAGGATTTTTGTTCTCTTTGCTCTGACATTTTATTTTTGTAATCTTTTCTTTTTGCTTAGAAAGAGAAAGACTTCATTGAAAATCAAAACACATCAAGAAATGACTCACTAAGGATTAGAGTCATGCAAAATGGAGAGCACATCAACACCAAACAGGTAGGACACTAGACTGGGTACCTTGGGCAACATGGGTGTCACCGCAGCACACACCTGACTCTGACCCACAGAGCACACAAAGCACAGAGCAATGGAGTACTTGACAGTTAGAGTTTGTAAACAAAAGTTATGAAGAAAAGACACATGACTAAATAAAAAGATTTTGGGCTTATGTTTCTGTCCTTGCTGTGACAGATTCCAAGCTCATTGCAAGACAGAAAGTGTAGGCTTTTAAAAGCATCTGATTGTGAAGAGGAATGTGCCAGACGAGAAGGCTTTGCAATGTGGTTCTGAAATGTTCTCAAGCACTTTCTCAAGGCCTGGTAACCCTTACTGGCACCTGAGGCCACAGTCAAACCAAGGAGACACTGTGCCACCTTTCCACCCCAATTCCCACAAAACCACTTTTGTCTCTTTAATGTGTGGATGTTACAGGATTTCATTTGAAGGAAGACTTCTGCTAAATATGAGTAAATCATTCACATAGCCACCTTTTTAGAAATCATAAAAATTATCCATGTATATGCTTTACTCAAGTAATTAGATTTTGGGGAGTTCTTGTGGCCTAGCAGTAAGAATCTGCACTGCAGTCCCAAAGGTACATGATTCGAATCCACCAGCTACTCCATGGGAGACAGATGGGCAATCTCCTTTTGTGCAATTACTGACTCTGAAAACCCACTGGAAAGTCAACTATGTGTGGGTTCCAACTCGATGACACACAACAACATGACTAGCAAAACAAAGGAACCATACTTTTCCTCTTAGCCCAACTAATAGAAAGACCTAAGGATTCAAGGGAGGTTTAACAGGCCCTCAAGGTTCTAAGCTTCCTTTGAAGGGGCACTTCTACTGTGTACAGCCAGCAAGCAAAGCCAGCTCTGGTCTCATCCTTCAAAACTGGTGCTGACTGAGAATAAAGACAGATTTATGTGTCTCCTGCTATTGACTTTAGTTAGCACTTGTCTAAAAATAGAGTGAGGGATGAATGATTACAGTAGTAAGGGAGGTGGGAAGCAGGAATATGAACTGATTCCCAAGGAAAAGGAGAAAAAGCCAATGGCTTCTTTGAAAGGAATGGGAGGAGATATTTGTAATCTTGGATTTTTGTAGTTTCTAAAAGGGAAAATATCTGTGTGGGCTATCATAGAAACAATTTCTTTCCTAATAACCCAATATCTTTGCAAGTACTCTGAGCAAAGGAGATTGGAGTCTGTTTGTCCAGAATTTCATTTTTTCTGTCTCTGCTCCAATGTTTATTTTCAGAGGGAAGAATGTGCCAGCACTGAGCAGAATTTTCCAAAGGATGCAGAAAACATCGAAGACAGTGAAGATATGCCTCCAAAAGGGTATGCTTTATAAACTGGAGAAATATGTTTTGCAACTTTGCTTTCTTTTTGCCTAATTTTTTGCATTAATTTGGACTCATTAGTGATTATCTCCACTGCCAGTCTCCCTCCTCATTACCTACCCATCTTCAGAAAAATTAACGGTACCCTAGGATAATCAGTGTGGTGGAGCCAAACTGATAATGCTCTGGACACCCAATATACCAGATTTTAATTCACTCAGGACAATCAAGGTGTAAATTACTAATTGTTTCAGTTCACATAGAAGTAGTTCATTCATTCATCTTCTTAATGAATTCATCTTTTCAGCATCAGTCAATATGCAACTGGTTTCTTAAAACTCAATTCATTTTAAATCTCAACAAATTCTCAACAAATGAAAGCTGTATCATTCTCTATCATAGTCACCTAGGGCTGTTGTTAAAAAAAAAAGTGATTTATTGTCTCACAGTTTGGGAGATTAGAAGTCTGGATCGGCAACAGCTCCAGGAAAATCCTTCCTTGTGGTTGGTTGCTCCAGGCATACTTCAGTTTGTAAAAAAGAAGAAAGAAAAAAAAGAAAAGATAAGAGAAAAAAGAAAAGAAGAGAAGAGAAAAGAAAAGCTTTCTGTTGTAATTTTATTTTATTTTCTTTTTTCCCCCATTCACATTGTGTTTCTTAGGATCATTGTCATACATTGTGTCTTATAAAATTAATCACCATTGATATACGCTCACTATTGCCCTGTTTTTTGTTTGTTTTTTTTTCAGATTCCCACTGTCTCTTTCCTAATAACTTCGCACCTTTCCCTTCTCTCACCAAACCCTGTGACTCTATGGTTTCCTCCTCTTCCCACCCTCAGGCCTCTTGCCCCCCTCCCTTTCTCTCTTTGGATATCTATACACATTCTATTGGTTATCCTCCTGTTTTTACAATGATGGTCTTATGTAGTATTTGTCCTCATAAGCCTAAGTGTGTGCAATGTACATATTCTGCTCTTTTCAGAAACATTAATCTTTGAGTGACATTGTCTATAGGGAGTCACATTGCAAACCCAAAGACTAACTGTCTCTTCTGGTTCAAAACCACTCGGAGCTCCACTGCAAAAATCTGGGCAACCTCCCCTCCTGTGAGTTATAAACTTGAAGAGAAAATTAATCTGAAAGGATAACATTTAGAGTCCATCCTACACTCTCTGACCTCATTAACAGAACAAAAAGAAACCCCTATTTCCAAATAGGGCTGTAGTTACAGGTATAAGAGTAAGAAGAAGAATGGGAATCCCAGAACACTTGATCGTGCTAATGAGAAACCTATACTTGGACCAAGAGGCAGTCGTCAGAACAGAGCAAGGAAACACTGCATGGTTCAAAATTGGGAAGGGCATATGCCAGGAATGTGTTCTGTCTCCATACCTTTTCAACCTGTATGCAGAACAGATTATCCGAGAGGCTGGGCTCTGTGAGGTGAAATGTGGGGTCAAGATTGGTGGACGTTCTATCAACAATCTGCAATATGCAGATGATACAACCCTGCTTGCTGAAACTGAGGAGGACCTGAAGCGCTTGCTGCAGAGGGTCAAGGACTGCAGCCTCCAATATGGACTGAGGCTCAATGTCAAGAAGACAAAGATTCTCACCACTGGGCCAACTGGCAGCATCAGGATGGATAGTGAAGAGATTGGGATTGTTCACAGCTTTAGTTTGCTTGGCTCCACTGTCAACACTCTTGGCACCAGCAACCAGGAAATTAGAAGACGTATTGCCATGGGAAAGTCTGCTGTTAGGGACCTCTCCAAAGTACTGAAGAGCAATGGTGTCTCTTTGGAGACCAAGGTGCGTCTGATATAGGCCATGGTCTTTACTATCACAGAGAGTTGGACAGTGACTAAGGAGGATAGAAGGAGAATTGATGCCTTTGAGCTTTGGTGCTGGAGAAGAGTATTGAGGGTACAATGGACTGCTGGAGGAAAAACAGATTCATCCTGGAAAGGGTCAAACTGGGCTGCTCCTTGGAGGCAAGGATTCTAAGGCTCCGTCAAACATTCTTTGGACATGTTGCAAGGAGGGAGACAGGTCCTTGGAGAGGGCCATCATGCTTGGGAGGGTGGAAGGACAGCACAGAAGGGGAAGGCCCCTATGAGGTGGATTGATTCAGTGATTGGGGTAATTGGGATGGGTGTGTCAGAGACGGTGCGAATGGCACAAGACAGAGCAGAGTTTAGGGCTGTTGTACATAAGGTCACTATGAGTCACAAGTGACTCGACGGCACATAACAACAACAACAACAACTTCATATCTATTTTGGGAGAACACAATTCCAACTCAGTCCATAATATATTTCAAGTGTATGTAATCTTAGAAGGAAGAAAGATAAGATCATTTTTCTTTTTCAGAATGGGAAGATGAAGCTCAGAAAGTGGTTTACCCAGCAATAGTTAGGTTATAATTTCAGAACCTGATTCCTAATCCAGTATTTTCTGGTACTCTACCATGACACACAGTATTGGTTCAGTTCCTAAATCCTTCTTTAAGTATCCACTTGTCACCTGGAATATCTGCCACTTCAGAAACCTGAGCTTAGTTCCATCCTTCTTGAGTCTGCAAAGCTGAGAAATCCCCTTAGATGATCAGGGTTGTTTAGATTGCCTTTAGTGTTAATGGCACCAGAGTAACCACCAGGAAGTCAGGAATTGATCAGCCTAGATAGCCAAATGATTTGAGTATCTTATTCTGCATAAAGCAGAATCAGTGCTGTAATGGACTACATGCATTTGCTGCAATTTTTAACATGTCAGACGGACTCTATTGATGCCACCTTCTGTCCTGGTGCTTGTGAACACTGCATCAGTCACAGTGGACAACACATTGTTGCTGTTGTTACATGACACCCAAGCAGCTCTAGCTCATAGCAATCCACTGTACAACAGAGCAAAGCTTTACCCAGTCCTGTGCCATTCTGACATGTTCATGTTTTCAGTATCTTCTAGAATGGTGCTTCTAATTATCAACATACACACAAGAAAAGTTTCATGACTTAGTACTTGTCATTACTATGTTTGATACATCTCTTGAGCTCCTGACTATTAGAGACTGACCACATGACCAGGGGTGTTGATTGTTGATCCAAGTAAGATGAAATCATTGATTATTTCAGTCCTTTTCTTCATCTTTCATGATGTTGCTTATTGGTTCAGTAGAGAGGATTTTTGTCTTTCTGATGTTGAGATTTAAACAATATTGAAGGTTGTGAGCTTTGATAAGCTGTCAGGGTTTTTTCTAAATTCCACAGAAGCAATGATGTCAATTTGAAAACTAAGGTGCACCTGATTCAGGCCATGGTCTTTTTAATCACTTCTGTGAGCTGGAATGAATGAAAGTGACAGAAGAATAATTTGTGTCTTTCAGTTGTGGTGTTGGAGAAGAGCACTGAAAAATCTCATGGACTGCCCTAAGACAATGACAACCAAAAAAAACCAAACAAACAAAAATCCCAAAACACAAACACATGTCTTGGGAAAGTGCTGGCAGAGTGTTCCTTAAAGACAAAGACGGTGAAACTTCTCACATATTTTGCACAAGTTGCTAGAAGAAGCTATTTATCAGAAAGGGATATCATGCTTGGAAAGTTGGAAGGTCAGCCAAAGAGAGGAAGACCCTCAATGAGATGGACTGACACAGTGACTGCAGCAATGGGATGTATTGTGGTGGAGGTGATAAGGATAGAAAAGGATAGGGCAGGGTTCAGATCTGTTATTCATAGGTTCAGTATGTAGTATGAATCATATTTGACTCAATGGCACCTGACAACAACAAAAATGTGTGATACACTGATATTTCCCTTTTTCCCCCAGTGATGGTCATCATACATTATGTTGACATCATAACTCACTCATAGTTGCCAAACCACAACTGCTGTTGTCCCATTTGAATGTGGGACACAATAAAATTTGTCTTCCTTTTTCACTGTTATGTTCATTAAATGAAGCCTGTGGCACACCCCCCGTGTCCAAGGTCCCCTCCCAGTGTTCTGAGGCCTGCATACACTTCTCATGCAGGCTATCAGTCATGGGTTCATAATGAAGCAAAAATAAAAGTACAGAGGAATGCATCTATCCAAGGTGGGCTCTAATGTTTGAAATGTGGCTGAAACCTAGCATGATTGCTCAAGAGGAAGGGGAGCGGGTCTTCAAATGGAGATTCTGGAGGCTGGGAAGCATCTCTTTGGAACAAGAGTTGTTTTCTAGTACTAGTAGGTCCTTCAGCTCAGCCTCATGGGAGAAGGAAAGCCTACAGCAGAGTTGGCACCAAGGAGCAAGGCACTGAAATGTGGGTAGCGAGTTTCCGTTCAAGTGTGTGGAGGGGACCATCAGTCTCCCATCACAGACAGAGACAGTCAGTGTGATTTCAGCCCTATGGCCTCTCCTAACTACTGCTATGGGGATGTTGGACACTTTTCTTCCCAGGAGAAGTGATGATGCACACATTGCTCACATACAACCCATGGCTCAGTAATAAAGCTTTTGAAGGACACAAGAACATACCAACAGTTCAAGAACTTTCAGAGAAAGACATTACCCATTGGTTAACAGACCTCAACTTCACAAAACATTACTTTTGTGTTTCAAGCAACCAGTGAAGTCTTTCAGCCTTAAAGAATCCTGTGATACACCAATTGGTCAGAGTCCAGAGAGCCAGGAGAGATGACCAAATTTATTCTATTTGTAATTTTTTTAATACTTCACCTCCCATACTTTGGACATGTTGTGAGGAGGTACTATTTCTTGGAGAAGGAAAGATGCTGACAAGTGTGGAGGGTCGACGAAGGAAAGGAAAACGAGGTGGATTGACACAGTGACTGCTGCAATGGACTCTGGTGTGTCAGGAAGTGTGAAAATGGTGCAAGATAGAATGGGGTTCAGATCTTTTGTTCAGAGGGTTGCTATGAGTCGTGCACAACTCGTGGCACCTAACAACAACATAAGAACAATAACTGGTTAATTCTAACAGAGGTCCTCAGAATCTTACTAGAAACCCTTCTCCTGTATTTTGTGTCTACTTTTGTCTGGTTACTTTGCTCTTACCAAAAATATTTTATGTACCTCTCTAAACCCTGAGAACTTGAGTATGCTCATCCAATAAACACTGATCCAAACTAAGACAGAGTTGATTCTATGATGAAATGAACACTTTCCTTATACCAGAGGACATACACTTCATAAATTTGCATGTTTTATATCTCAAAGTGAGACATCATCAAACTCAACTTTAGCTGAGTTTGTCAGTTTATTTCAAATTTTTATATTTTCTTTGGTTGATATTTTTGTTTTTGTGTTGTTACAGGTATCTGGAGAAGAAATATGATGCAATTTGTGGAATTTGTAGGAAATACAAAACCACTGTTAAGTACATAATGTGGGGTGTCTTAATAGCAGGTGAGTAACAAAGAAGATGGAGAAGCCACTGTTTCTTTGGGGAATCCTTCAAATACTAGGCAGTTTTAGATGGAAAGACAGTACAACTCCCCTCCTCCTGGGCCTCACTGAGCTATAGACATTGTTGTCATGATGTAGTGTTGAGGGGGATGGATTGGCTAATGCAAATTCGTTAAGTAAACAATTTCCATGTTACTAGCAGGTATATGATAATCACAAAGTAAAAACCTAATTGAAGGACACAATGTAAGCAACTGATACTTTTTAATTTTTTTAAAAATTTCTATTAGTTTGTTTACAAACTTCATATGCATTGTGCTTTGCACTATTCTTCACTCACATTGTGTTTCATACCATCATTGCCATGCATTATGTTTTTGTAACATTAATCATCATTGGACTATGCTCATCATTAGTCTTTTCATATCCCCATGGGATATTTCCATTTCCTTCACCCCTCTCTCCATCCACCAAACTGTACCACCAAACACCCCTTACCCCTCAGCTTCCACCTTTTCCCCCTTTGAGTCCCCATATGTTTTACTAATTATCTTTCTATTTTTGTAATAATGGTCTTATACAGTGTTTGTCCTTATGAGACTAAGTTAGCTCACTCAGCCTAATGTTTTCCACTATCTTGCAAGTTATGTAGAATTTCTTAAAATCATTGCTCCTGAGTGAGTACTTTGTAGTATCCCATTGTGTACCACAATTTCTCAGTCCATTCATTTGTGATTAGATATTTGGGCTGTTTCCATGTTCTTGCAATGGTGAATAATGCTGCTATGAATAGTAGTGTACAGATCTGTTTGTCTCTTGGTTCTAATTTACTTGGGGTATATTCTTAGTTGTGGAATTGCTAGATCATATGAAGTTTATATGTTCAACTTTTTGAGAAAACACCAAACTCCCTTCCATAATGGTTGTACCAAATTTACAGTCCCACCAACAATGGATGAGAGTTCCCACCTCTCCACATCTTCTCTAACATTTACTGCTTGTTGCCTTGCTAAACTTTGCCACTGCTACTGGAGTGAGGTGGTATCTCATTGTGGTTTTAATTTACAATTCTCTTATTGTCAGTGATTTTGAGCGTTTCTTCATGTATCTGTTGCCTGCCTGAATGTCTTCCTCTGTGAAAAGTCTTTACATGTATTTTGCCCATTTTGTAATTGTGTTATCAGTTTGGGTTTGTTTGTGTTTTTTTTTGTTTTTGTTTTTTTTTACGATGCCCTGTAGGATTATGTAAACTTTTGCTATGAGACCCTTGTCTGAGATGGAGGTTCAAAACCCTTGCCTCCAAAGAGCATCCTGATTTTACTCTCTCAAGGATGAACCTGTTTATTCTCCTAGCAGTCCTTGGTATATTGAATACTCTTCTCCAGCACTACAGCTCAAAGGAATTTAATCTCCCTACATCATTCCTAGTAATTTTCCACCTCTCTGATGCATAGCAAATAGTTGCAAATACCAAGGCCTGGATCAGGTGCACCTTAGTTGCTCTTCAGTATTCTGGAGAGGTCCCTGACAGCAGATTTTCCCCATACATTTAATCATCTTTTTTTTAATCACTAAAATAAGGGGGATGGGGGTTATTGTCTTTTTTTAATTGATAATTCAATGAAAATTTGTAGAGAACTTGGATTTCCATTCATTCATTGTTGCACATTTTTCTCCCTGCCTCCCCTGTCCCCTAGTTCACTTTTTTCCTTCGGGAAAAAATTCTTTCATTGTTATACAGTCCCCCTACCCTGAGTCCACTTTACTATGCAGCTCTTATTCTTACTCTTGTCGTTACAATAATACCTAATCATATATTCATTTTGTATAGTTTTCGCCTATGTCTGTTTCAAAGCCATGTACATTATTTATCCCCTTTTTTCTTAGTTTCACCCCAACCCCCATGTCAGTCCTGTTTTATAACAGTGGCATTATGCAGTATTTGTCTTTTTGTGACTGAAATATTTCACTCAGCAAAATGTCCATCATGGACACTCATTTTGTATAATATTTCATGAGTTCCTAGTTTTTCAGTGTTGCATAATATCCCATACCAGAGAATATACCAGAGATTCTCTATACATTCGTTTGTTGATGGGCACTTAGGTTGTTTCCAACTCTTCGCTATTGTGAACAAAGCCGCAATAAACACGAGTGTGTATATATCTGCTTGGGTGGCAGTTCTGGTTTCTTTAGGTTATATTCCCAGTAGTGGAATTGCTGGGTCAAGTGGTATTTCTTTTTTGTTTTTATTTTTATTAAATGTTATTAATTTTAATGAACATTTA
>NW_006400103.1:1702412-1724898 GCF_000299155.1 Elephantulus edwardii | reverse complement strand
TCTCCTGGTTATAAGTTTTTCAGGATGCTTAGGAGACTGTTCATGTTGTGGATTAGGAATTCTAGAGTTCTTCCAAGCTTTTCTCTAATGACTTTTATAGACCTTGGTTTTAGTCCTTGATCTGCTTTAAGTTGGTTTTTGTGTATGGTGTGAGGTGTGGGTCTTGTTTAAGTTTTCTGTAGATGGTTTTCCAACTTTGCCAACACCATTTGATAAAAAGTAGTCATTTCCCCGCTTAACTGATTACAACTCCTTGTCAAAAATCAGTTGATTATAGGTAGATAAGCTGATTACTGGGTTGTCAATTCTATTCCATTCATCTATGTATCTGTCATTGTACCAGTACCCTGCTGTCCAGACCACCATGGTAATATAGTAGGATATGAAGTCAGAGAATGAGATGCCACCTACCTTGTTTCTCTTTTTAAGGAGTGTTTTGCTTATTCAGGATGTCTTTCCATTCCAAATGAAATCGTAGATTGCCTTTTCCATCTCTTTAATTACTGGAATTGGTATTTGTATTGGGATTGTATTGAACATGTAAGTTGCCTTTAGTAGGATTATCATTTTCACAATATTGAATCTTCTTATCCATGAGCAAGGGATATTCTTCCATTTCTCCATGTCTCTTTTTGTTTCTTGTAGTAATGTTTTGTCATTTTCTCTGAATAGATTCTTTGTGTTTGTAGTTAAATTTACTCCCAAGTATTTAATCTTGTGATTAGCTATTGTGATAGGTATTGTTTTTCTTAGCTCAAGCTCTATATTCCCTTTGTCACTGTAGAGAAATCCAATGGATTTTTGTATGTTGATCTTGTATCCTGCCATTTTGCTGAATTGGTCCATTATGTCCAATAGTTTTCTTGCTGAGTCTGTAGGGTTTTCTAAGTATACTATCACTCAACAGCACATAACAACAAACAACAACAAATATACTATCATATTATGTGCATATAGAGAAAATTTTGCCTCCTCTTTGTCAATTTGGATACCTTATTTTCTTGTCTTATTGTTACCACTAAAACTTCTAAAATAATATTGAATAAGAGAGGTGGTAGTGGGCACCCTTGCTTAGTTCCTATTCTCAAGGGAATATCTTTAGTCTCTCTCTATTACGAACAATGTTGGCTCTAGTTTTTTCGAATATGCTTTTTATCCTGTTGAGGAAGTTCCCTTCTATTCTATGTTGAGTGTTTTAATCAGGAAAGGGTATTGCATTTTGTCAAAGGCCTTTTATGCATCAATCAGAAAGATCATGTGGCTCTTGTGTTTTGCATTGTTAATGTGATCAATTACACTGATTGTTTTTCGTATGTTGAACCATCCTTGCATACCTGTTATGAATCCCACTAGGTCATGTTGAATTATTATTTTTTTTTATGTATCATTGGATTCTATTGGCCAGGATTTTATTAAGGATTTTTTTATCTATGTTCATAAGATATATTGGCCTATAGCTTTCTATTTTGGTGGTATTTTACCAGGTTTTGGTATCAAGGATATGTTTGTTTGATAGAATGAGTCTAGGAGAATTCCATCTTTTTCTATTTTCTGAAATGTTGTTATTGTTGTTTAATGCCGTCAAGTCGTAGACGACTCATAGCAACCCTATGAACAAACAGCCTGAGCACTGTTCATACATAGAGTTTCCGGAGGCAAGCCACTTTGGAAGTGGATGCCGCTCCTGCTTCCAGGCTTGATTTAGTCGGGAAGCTCCAGCCAACACTTCCACCATAGGTGCCCATTACCACGATTGGCACATCACTGTCA
Source organism: Elephantulus edwardii (assembly GCF_000299155.1). Lineage (NCBI taxonomy): Eukaryota > Metazoa > Chordata > Mammalia > Macroscelidea > Macroscelididae > Elephantulus > Elephantulus edwardii. Next base: position 1,723,128 of record NW_006400103.1, on the reverse strand, counting down.
CAGGCTTCAGCATCACAGCAACCACGAGTTACCTCTGTACAGCAACGCACAGACCAGTGCTATACCACCTAGAAGAATGTTTGACAGGAAGACAATTTGAACCTTTGTGCTTAAGGCTGCCTCCTGGTTCAAACCCTAGGCCTAGGCTGGCTAGCCTAATTCCTGGGACAGAGCAAAACTGCACGTCAAACACATTCCCGGAAAAGCAGTCGACTCCAAAAGCTTGACACGATTCCTGCACTCCCACCACCATGCTCCTGCCTTCTGACAAGGAGAGCTTCCCACGAGCCTGGGAGGAGCCAGCCAAACCAGGAACAACATGGCCACTTCTTCCCAGCTGCCTTGGGCTTAAGGCTGCCTCCTGGTTCAATCCCTAGGCCCAGGCTGGCTAGCCTCACTCCAGGGACAGAGCAAACCTGCACATCAAACACAGTCCCGGAAAAGCAGTCGACTCCAAAAGCTTGCCACGATTCCTGCACTCCCACCAGTTGGTGTAAAATTAGTGACAGTTCTTTTCAGAATGTTTGATACAATTCATTTGTAAAATTGTCTGGTCCAGGGCTTTTTTCTTGGCTGGAAATTGTTTTATTACCTTTTTAATTTCTTCTTTTGTAATAGGTCTGTTCAGGTGTTCAATTTTGGTTTGTGTCAGTGTAGGTGGTTTGTGAGTTTCTAAGTATTTGTCCATTGCCTCTAGTTTTTCATATTTGTTTGAGTATGTTGTTGTTATGTACCATTGAGTTGCCTGCAACTCATAGTGACCCTATGTACAACAGCCCTAAACCCTGCTCTATCCTGTACCAATCTCACAGTCTCTGACACACCTACCCCCATTACCCCAATCACTGAATCAATCCACCTCATGGAGGGTCTTCCTCTCCTGCACTGTTCCTCCACTCTCCCAAGTATGATGTCCCTCTCCAAGGATTGGTCCCGCCTTGAAACATGTCCAAAATATGTCAGATGAAGCTTCAGAATCCTTGCCTCCAAAGAGCAGCCCGGTTTAAATGTCTCTCGGAAGAACCTGTTCATTTTCTTAGCATTTCATGGTATATTCAATACTCTTCTCAAACACCGCAGCTCAAAAGCATCAATTCTCCTTCTATCCTCCCTAATAATTGTCCTATTCTCTGATGCATAGCAAGTGATTGCAAAGACCATGGCCTGTATGAGCACACTTTAGTCTCCAGAGTGATACCATTGCTCTTCAGTACTTTGGAGAGAGGTCCCTAACAGCGGACTTTCCCATCACAATATGTCTTTTAATTTCCTGGCTGCTAGTGCCAAGAGTGTTGACTGTGGAACCAAGCAAACTAAAGCTGTTAACAATCTCAATCTCTTCACTATCTATCATGATGCTGCTAATCGGCCCAGTGGTGAGATACTTTGTCTTCTTGATATTGAGCCTCCATTCATATTGAAGGCCGCAGTCCTTGACCTTCTACAGCAAGCGTTTTAGGTCCTCCTACTCTCAGTTTCTGCAAGAAGGGTTGTGTCATCTGCATAATGCAGATTATTGATGAATCTTCCTCCAATCCTGTTGCCACACTTTTCCTCATATAGCACAGCTTCCTGGATACTATTCTACATATAGGTTGAAAATGTATGGGCATAGGACACATCCCTGGCATACACCATTCCTAATTTTGAACCATGCAGTGTTTTTTTTGCTCTGTTCTGACAACTGCCTCCTGGTCCAAGTATAGGTTTTCAATTAGTATAGTCAAGTGTTCAGGGATTCCCATTCTTCTCAGAGTCAGTCACAGCTTGTTGTGATCCTCACAGTCAAACACCTTTGCATAATCAATGAAACACATTGTTTGAGTGTAGTTTTTCATAATAATATTCTATTGTTGGGGAGCTCTGGTGGCCTAGTGGCAAGAAGCTGTGTTGCATTCCCAGAAGTATGCAGTTCAAGTCCACCAGATGCTTTGCTGGTGAAGGAGGGGCAATCTCCTCCTGTACCAGTCAGATCCAATTTGATGGTACACACACAAGATATTAAAATAAATTTTTTTTTAAATTTCATTGTCAACATTTTTATTGTATGTAGTTGGTTCCATTGTGACATTGACCATTTCATTTATTTGGATAATTTGTGTCTTTTCTTTCTTTTCTTTTGTTAGTTTTACTATTGGTTTGTCTATTTTATTGACCTTTTTAAAAAACGAACTCCTGGTCTTTTTTATGGTTTCAGTTGTCTTTCTGTTTTCTATTTCATGAAATTCTGCCTTAATTTTTATCATTTCGGTGGTTTTTGGAGGGTTCTTTTTGAATTTGTTGGAGATGTTGGATTAGAGATTCAATGGTCATTTTACCCTGTCTTTTAATGTGTTTGCTTATTGCTGTAAATTGACCTCTGATAACTGCTTTGGTTGTTTCTCAGAGGTTTTTGGCGAGTTGTGTTTTCATTGTTATTTGTTTTAATAAACTTTTTTCATTTCTTCTAGTACCCACTCATGTTCAAGCAAGGTGTTGTTCAGCTTCCAAATGTGTGTGGGTTTTTCTTCTTTATCCTCTTGTTATTTATTGATTTCTAATTTTGTAGCATTGTGGTCTGAGAAGATTTTTGTATTATTTCTATGTTTTTTAATTTATGGTGCTTGCCTTGTGACCTAAAATATGATCTATTCTGGAGAACATTCCATGCACATTGAAGAAGATATACTGTGCTTTGGGGTGGGGGTAGGGTACATTAGTCTATAAATACTTATGAAATCGAGTTGGTTTGTTGTGTGGTTTAAGTCTTCAGTGTCTTTGGTGAGTTTCTTTCAGGAAGTTCTATCTTTTCTTGAAAGTGGTATATTGAAGTCTCCAAGTACTATAGTAGTGTTGTCTGTTTCCTTTTTCAATTTTTTACATTTTTGTGTTATATATTTTGCAGGTTTTTCATTTGGTACATAGATATTTATTATTGTTATGTCTTCTTGTTTTATTGACCCCTTAATCATTGTGGTGACCTGCCTTGTTCTTTGTGATGGTTTTTGCATTAAAATTTATTTTATCAGTGATTAATATCATTACTGCTTTTTTCTGGTTGCCATTTGCTTAGTATATTTTTTCCCACCCTTTTATTTTTAGTCTTTCTTTATCTTCATTTTTCAGGTATGTCTCTTGTAGACAGCATATTGATGGATTTTGGGTTTTATCCAATCTGCTACTCTTTCTCCTCAGTGGTGCATTTAAACCATTTACCTTCAGTGTGATTTTTGAGAGGCAAGGTTATGTTGCTGTCACATTTTTTAGTTCTTTTTAGTGTTGCTGCTAGTTACATTGGTTCATTTTTCATTTTGTGGCACCTCTGTAAGAAGGACCACTCTCAGTGCAAACTCCCTTAGGTTCTCTTTTTCTGGGGCTATTTTGGTCTCTCCTTCATATTTGATGGGAAATTTTACTGGGTACAATATTCTTTGTTGACAGTTGTGTTCTTTGATTGTTCAATATATGTCCTTCCATTGTCTTCTTGCTCACTTGGTTTCTACTGAGGAATCTACACTTAATCTTATTTGCTCTCCCTTATAGGTTACTCTTTGTTTTTCCCTTGTTGCTTTCAGAATTCCCTCCTTATCTTTGGTTCTGGCAAATTTGATTATGGTATGTTTTGGTGGTTTTCTTTTGGGGTCTATTCTATATGGTGTTTTCTCAGCTTCTTGAATATATATTCTCTCATTCTTCATTATGCCTGGAAAATTTTCTTCTAATAATTTTTCCACAAATTTTCAGTGTCTTTAGTTGCTTCTTCTTATTCTGAGATTCTGATTATGTGCATGTTATTTCACTTGATGGTGTCCCATATTATTCTTATGTTTTCTTCTTTTTTTCCCCTTTATGATTTTACTTTTTGTTCAAGCAGGTCAGGTTCTGTGTTCCATTTCATCAACCCTGTTCATGTGTCCCTCCATCATGTTGACAGCATCTGAAACTTTGGTCTTCATATTTTGGATTGTGGTTTCTTGTTTTTCCAGAGTCTCTAATATCTTGTTTGTTTTATCTGTATTTTTTTAAAAATCTCCTTCTGGTTTTTGCTCCCAGTGTCCTGTAATTCTTCAAGTTCATTTTTCACCCATTGAAAATATTCAATCATTGTTCTTTTAAATTCTGTGTCAGAAAGTTCTTTCAAACTTTCTGGCTTCAGGAAATCCATGGATACTGGGTCACTTCTTTGGGGTGACATCTTGTTTTGTTCTTGTGTAGGGTGTGAGGTATCCTGCTTCCTATGTGACATTGCTGTGGTAGAGTTTTTCATGTCTGAGGCGATAGCAGGTTCTAGATCTGAAATCCTTGCTCCTGAAGAGGGTGGAGCAGGTATCCTGCCTGGGTTTTTATCTGCCTTCTGACCTAAGGGAAGATGTGCCTCAGTTCAGTAGAGAAAAGGCCTGTGGAAGCAGCCTCTTCAGTCAGACAGCTGCTACAGCTAGGGTAGCCCAAGGTGCTCATTGCTAAAGGCAGTTGTTGGACTGGATGTGAGGAGACACAAGGCAGAGAGCAGAGACCTGATTGGAAAACCAGGAACCCTTGGTTTTCCCTCCAAGAACAAGCTCCAGCTGTCTTGCTCCCTTCTGACTGAGCTCAAGGGGCCCCATGTGATCCAGCCAAACAGCAGTGACTCCCCACAAAGTACATCACTCACATTCCAGTGTTACTGCTGGTGTGTCATTCCCAGTGGGTGTTGATTCAGGTTCAGGTGTGTGTCACGTCAGGTCCTGGCATGTGCGCCGACATCAGGAGGTCCCAGCATACACATCATCGTCAGGAGAGGAGGTCCTGGCATGCACATCAGCATCAGGAGAGTAGGTCCCAGAGTGAGCCAGTGGAATCAAGAGAAGAGATCACATTTCATTTTTTTAATTACTGGCTGTTGGTGCCAAGTGTGTAGATTATGGAGCCATGCAAATTAAAGCTGTTAACAATCTCAATCTCTTTACCACCTATCATGATGCTACCAATTGGCCCATTTGTATATTGTCACTGTTTAACCATCTATTTGCCTATCCAAATGCCTTTCATTTCCTTCTCTTGTCATATTGCCCTAGCAAGTACTTCCAATACAATATTGAATACAAGTGGTGACAGTGGGAATCCATGTCTGAACCCTGTTTGCAAGGAAAATACTTTAGTCTTTTTCCACTTAGAGTGATATTGGCTCTTGGTTTTTCATAACTGTGTTGAAGATAGTCCCTTCTATTCTTGTTTGACTGAGTGTCTTAATCAGGAAGAGGAGTTGAATTTTGTCTAATGCCTTTTCAGCATAAATTGCTAGGATCATACAGTTCTTGTTATTTGGTTTGTCAATTTGGTGAATTACATTATGGTTTTTCTTAACTTGAACCACCCTTGCATACGTGTTATGAATCCCACTTTGTCATGATAAATTACTTTTTTTAAGTGCCCTTGGATTCTATTGCTTAGGATTTTGTTAATGATTTTTCCATTTATGTTCATGAGAAATATTTGTCTGTAGTTTTCTTTTTTGGTACTATCTTTGCCTGGTTTTTAGTATTAGGGTAATGACTCTAGAAAATGTTTTTTCTTTTTCTATTTTTGGAAATAATTTAAATAAAATTGGTGGTAGATTTTCTTTGAATGTTTGGTAGAATTCATCCATGAAGCCATGTGGCCCATGACTTTTATTGTGAGGATGTCTTTATATGACATGCTCGATTTCTTCTTTTATGATAGGTCTGTTCAAGTGTTCTTTTCCATCTGTCCGTGTTAATATAGGTAGGACACGAGTTTCAAGGAATTTTTCCATTTCCTCTAAGTTATCAGATTTACCAGAGTATATTGTTTCATACTAAGTACCCTAGCAAACCCATAGCTGACCCTCTGGTGGGTTTTAAGAGGCGGTTAATCACATGGGAAGCCTTCTCTGGAAGAACATCTTGTGGCCTCGAACCACGTACCATTGGGATTACAGATCAGCTTCTTGCCACAAGGCCACTAGAGCTCCCTATTAGAGTATAGCTTTTCATAATATTCCAATATTATCTATTTCATTTCCTCTGGTTCTGTTTAGATGTCACCTTGATTATTCCTTAATCAAGTTATTTGTGTCTGCTTTTTTCTTTTGTTAAGTTTATCAGTTTTATTGACTCTAAAAAAAACAACAGCTGCTGGTTTTTGTTGATGGTTTCAATTGTTTTTCTGTTTTCTATCTTATTGATCTCAGCTCTTGTTCTTATTTCCTTTCTTCTGTAGAAGGTATAGGGTTAAATTGTTCTTTTTCTGTTTCATAAAGGTGTTGAGTTAGATCATGAATTGTGTTTCTTTCTTTTGTGTGTGTGTGTGTTTGCCTATTGCTATGAACTGCCCCTTGAAGACTACCGTAGCCTCGTCACAGAGATTTTATTATGTTTTATTGTCATTTGTATTGAGACTTTTTTATTCCATTCTTAATATCTTCTATAACTCAATCATGTTCTAGTAGGGTGTTATTTAGCTTCCACATTGATGGTTTTATAATCTTTATTCTGTTGTGGTTAATTTCTAGTTTAATTGCATTATGGTCTGAGAAGAAACATTTTTTTATTTCAATGTTTTTAATTAACTGAGGCTTGCTTTGTGCGCTAATATGTGATTGATTCTTGAGAATATACTATGTGCACTTGGGAAGAAAGCGAATTAAGTTTTAGTCGGGTATAGTAATTAGAATATATCCACAAGATTGAGTTGGCCGAATGTATAGTTTAGATCTTCTGCATCTTTGTTAAGTTTGAGTTAACCTGTCCTTTGATGAGGGTTGTGTTTTAATGTCACCTACCAATGTTGTGGTGCTATATCTTTTTTAATTCTGTTGACCATTATTTTATCTATTTTTCAGTTCTATCATTTGGTTCATAAATGTTGACCATAAGTGTCTCCCTGACCTATTGTACCTTTTGTCATTATATAGTGTCTTTTCTTATTATTTATGGTGGTTTTAATCCTGAACTCTCTTTTATCAGAGATTAATATTGTCATTGCTGCTTTTTCATAGATGATACTTGCTTGGTATATTTTTTCCAGCCTTTGATTTTTTGTCTATTTTTCCTCTTCATTTCTTAGATATGCCTCTTGTAGACAACATATTTGTAGACTTTGATTTTTCATCCATTCCGCTACTCTTATATTCTTACTTAGTGCATTTAGTCTATTCACATTAAGTCTATTTTAGACAGGCTAGGTTTTATTGTTACCATTTTGTTGTGTTTCTTTTTATTGTTGGTTCTCGTTACAATGGTCCATTGACTTCATTTGATGTCTCTTTGTAAAGGGCTTGCTTTAAAAGTTCTAGAAGATTTGATCTTGTTTTCACAAATTCCTTATGTTTCATCTTTCCTTCAAAGGATGTGCTTTCTTCTTTATATTTGATGGAGACCTTTTCTGGGTATAGGATCCTCAGTTGGAAATTGTTTTCTTTTAACTTCTGTATATGTCTTCCCATTGTTTTCTTGCTCACATGATCTGCTAAAAAAATTAAAAATCTAATTCTTTTTGTGGGTGATTCTTTGTTTTTCTTGCGCTGCTTTTAGTATTCTATCCTCATCTTTTATTTTGGAGAATTTGACTACGATATGTCTTGATGGTTTTGTTTTAGGATCAAGTCTATTTGGTGTTCACTGTGCTTCTTGAATATGGATTTCCTCATTCTTCATAACACCTGAGAAGTTTTCTTCTAACAACTCTTTCACAATTTTCTCTAGAATTCCAATTATATGTATGTTGTTCCTTTTGATTCCATCCCACATGATTCTAATGGTTTCTTTATATTCTCTATGTCTCATCTCTGATTTTTCTTGTTTCTTTTGAGGTTATTGTCTTCCAGCTCACTGAGCCTCTGCTTCCATCTCTTCTGTTCTGCTTTTTTGTCTATTCAGTGGGTTGGACACTTCTCCCACTTTGATCTTAATATTCTGGGTGGCATTTTTGTGTATTTCTATTATTTTCAGTATTGTATTGGTTGTACCTTCTCTGTCCTGTGATGATTTGTTTTTAATTTTTTTGGTACCTCTTTAGCTATGTTGCTAGGAATACTGCTATTCCTTGGAGAAGGGCATAATGCTGAAAAGAGTGGAGGATTAGCGAAGGAGAGGAAGACCCTTAACCAGGTGCATTAACATGATGACTACTGCAGTGAGCTCTTGTGTACCAGGAAATGTGAGAATGGCACAGGGTAGAACAGGGTTTAGATCTTTTGTTGATAGGGTCCCTATGAGTTATACTCAACTTGACAGCACCTAACAATGACGAGAGCAACACACCTTTATCTATAGTTTAAAATCTTTCTTGCATCTTTTGCATTTTCTTCTGTAGTTGTTCAGGTTCCCTGATCAATATATTTCTTCTGGCTCCCTCTTTCTGGAGTATTTGTTAACTTAATGGCTTCCATTGTTTCTTCCATCATTTATACCTTCTTCCATAGCTGTTCAAATAACTCTCCATCAGTATATTTCTTCTGGTTCTCTACCTCTAGGATATTCCCTTTATTTGTGGCTTTCATTGTTTCTTTAACATTTGTACTTTCATTTGTAGCTGTTCCAATGCCTCAATGTCAACAAATATCTTCTGCCTTCATGATTCTAAGTATTCATGAGCTCTGCAATATTCTCTGCTTTTTTTTGAAGAAGGCTTCTTTTGCTTTTTCACAATGTTTGAAGCTGTCTGCTGTTTTCTTGGCATTGTGTGAAGTTTTTCTTGATAAGTTTTAGGCCATTTCTTTTGTGTCTGCACAAGTTGTTGGTGATTATTATCTTTGATATGTTATTAATTAGTTGCTGGTTTAAAGTATTCAATTTATATGGTGAGCCACTCATGCTACTACCTACCTTTGACCTTGGAAAAAAATGGGAGCCTAAAAAAGAAGGGGGGGGGAGCCTAGAATACTTGCTTGTGCTTATATGAAACCTATACTTAGATCAAGAAGCAGTCCTCAGAACAGAGAAAGGAAATACTGCATGGTTCAAAATCAGGAAAACAGTGTTTCAGGGATGCATCCTGTCCCCATACCTTTTCAATCTCTATGCAGAACAGATCATTCAGGAAGCAGGGCTTTATGAGAATGAGTGTGACATGTAGATTGTAGGAAGACTCATTAATAACCTATGATATGCAGATGACACAACCTTTCTTGCTGAAACTGAAGAAGACTTGAATCACTTACTGCAAAAGATAAAGGACTACAATCTTCAATATTATTTTAGTTCAGCATCAAGAAGACAAACATTCTCACCACTGGGCCAATTGGCAGGACCATAATAAATGGAGAAGAGATTGAAGTTGTTAGCAATTACAGCTTGCTCAGATCCACAATCAACACTCTTAACACCAGCAGTCAGGAAATCAAAAGACAAATTGCATTGGGAAAGTTTGCTCTCATGGTCCTCTTCAAAGTGCTGAAAAGCAATGACATCAGTCTAGATACAAATCCAGGCCATCATCTTCTCAATTACTTGTTATGCTTCACAGAGTTGGACAACAACTAAGGATGATAGAAGAAAAATAGATGACTTCCAATTGTTGTGCTAAAGAAAAGTCTTGAATATCAAGGACTTCCAATAAAACAAATCAATCTGTTTTGGAGAGGGTTAAACCAAGTCTCTCTTTGGATATTAGGATTTTGAAGCTCTGTCTCACTTACTTTGGGCACATGGCCAGGAGAGACTGGTCCTTGGAGAAGGACATCATGCTCGGAAGGGTAGAGTGACAGCACAGGAGAGGAAGAACCCAGATGAGATGGATTGATAGAGTAACTGGGGCAATAGGGGTTGGTGTGTTGGAATTAGTGTGACTGGCTTAGGATAGGGAAGTGCTCATAGCTACTGTACATAGGGTAGCTATACATCGCAAGCAACTCAGTGGCAGATAACAACAATAACATACTATGACAGGTTTGGAAGCAGGTGTGGTATCTACTTCCTAAATAACATGCCTCCTGAAACTCTTTAAAATTTGATAAATGTCAATAGTTGTAAAAGGTTTTTAGGACTTTTGTTCATAGGGTCACTATGAGTTGTACTAGACTTGAAGGCAATCAACAACAACAAAGTCCTCCAGGTTCTCTTTGGTCTATATTGCAGTTCTTCAGGAATCTCATCTCATTGTAGTTCCCTCTCCCAATCTTTATTGTCCTCCTTCATATACGGAGTGGCTGAGTGGGATGAGACCAGGTGCTCCACTCAAGCAATTTCTGTCAAGGGGAGTTTTAAGTCAGCTTGCTTTCTCACAGCTGAGAAAGTCTTTTTCCTGCTTCTAACTTTCTTTCTGAAACTTTTGTCCTGTTTGGCACCTGGGATGGCCCCACAACCATGAAGGCAAATGGGAGACCTTTTCCCAAGGAAGTTTCAGTCCTTTTCTCCCCATACACACCTGACAGTGCAAGCTCTGGAGAACAGCGTCTTACCTGACAGCACTTTATTTCCTGAAACTTAATGTCTTCCTTTATCTTTGGAGTGGCATGAAATCAGGGGTGCCAATGTAAACACTTTGTATAGGAGTATCTCAAATAAGCCCTACCTCTTGCAGCAAACCAAGAAAGTTTTTCTCCTGTTTGTATCTCTATGTCCCAAACTCTTGTCCTGTTTGGCCCCTGGGATGACCCAGCAGCCATGGCTCAAGGATCCCCAAATGGCTACTGATATTTTGTGCAACTACATTACTCAGCCCATGGAAGAGCCTAATGTCACCCAGGTCACTCCTCTTGTCTTCAACTCGAGTGATTCCATATGTGTCTGAGCAGAACTGTGTTTGATAAAGTCTTTATTTGTTGATATTTTTTGGAAGTAGATCACCAGTTGTTCTTCTGAAGTATCTCTAGTTGGTCTCAAATCTCCAATCTTTAGGTTGGTCTCTGAAATATATTAACATTAATTGTTTCCACCGCTCAATGACTCTAAAGGCAGAACAGCACTGTCTTTCATTCCTTCCAGAGTCAATTTTCAAAAAGTTGTGTGTCTATCAAATGGAAATACAATCAGAGTCCACAGACATTATTCAGGACTGTTGAGATTTACAGGACTCCTAGTTTTGATTATGCTCAGGCATCTGGAGCAAGAAACAGTAGTAAGATTTAACTAACCTTTTCTGCAGACAGACAGACAATAATTGTTTGAGCTTTATTGACCAACTCTGCAATTGTTGGTGAAAGCAACCATAAATCCAACCCGATGCACAAACTAATGGGTGTGGTTGCACTCAATATTTTTTTTTTTTTACAAAGACAAGTGGCAGGTCAGATTTTATCAATGGGCACAAAACATGTCCAACCACAAGTCTAAATCAGTGACTTATTTTAATATGTAAATATTAGTTGGTAAAGAGATTGAGATTGTTGACAGCTTCAGCTTGCTTGGCTCTACAATCAACACTCTTGATACCAGCAGCCAGGAAATTAGAAGACAAATTGCATTGGGAAAATCTGCTGTTAAAGACCTCTCCAAAGTACTGAAGAGCAACAATGTCAGTCTGGAGACTAAGGTGCACTTGATATAGGCCATGGTCTTTGCAATTATGTGTTGTGCATCAGAGAGCTGAACAATGACTAGGGATGATAAAAGAAGATTTGATGCCTTTGAGCTGTGGGGCTGGAGAAGAGTATTGAATATACTATGGACTGCTATGAGAACAAACAAGTTCATCCTTGAGAGGGTAAAGTCAGTCTGCTCCTTGGAGGCAAGGATTCTGAAGCTTCATCTGACAAACATGTTGCAAGGTGGGATCATCTTGCTTGGGAGGGTGGAGGGAAAGCACGGGAGAGGAAGACCTTCAATGGGATGGACAGATTTAGTCACTGGGGTAATGAGGATAGGCATGTCTGAGACAATAAGATTGGCAAGGGATAGAGCAGGATTTAGGACTATTGTACATAGCGTTGCTATGAGTCATAGGTGACTCGATAACACATAACAACAACAATAACAAATATTAGTTTACTATTTTAAATGTCAACACCATTAAAGAGACCTTCTTACCTATTCTTTTAATATATCTACCTTGCTAATTGTTCCTATTCCTTTCCCTTGGTGTTGCTTTGGCAAGTTGAGACTCTCAGTGGTGGATCTATTATCCTATTCAAGTATAGGATAAATCAGGGTCATAAGTCAGGAGAAACAATCCCTCTTGGTTGGTGGTTACTTTAACACTTGGTCCTTCTCTAACACTAGTTTACTGGCTGGGCCTGAATGCCAGACCAAGTAACCAAGCATCAAGACTCAAAAATCCAGACAGTTATCTAAGAAAAAAGGCCAAGCCTACTGTCTTCTTACTATTCATAGTGAGAATTACAAACATACATACACTCAAAACTCAATCCTTAAAATCAGAAACACTAACAACCCTATCAAAAACACACTTGCACTCAATAGTTTCTTTCCTCATATTGAGCCTCATCAGTATCCGTATGCTGGGCCTCAGGCTGTATTGGTGATGTCTGGCTGTTTTTGCTTCTTGGACAGGGTACCTGGCTGTAGTGATTGCAGCTTGTGTGCTGAACTTCCAAAGAGCCCTGCCTCTTTTTGTGATCACCATAGTGGTCATCTTCTTTCTTGCCTGGGATTATTTGATGGCTAAATACGAAGATCGAATTGATGAGTTCCTGTCTCCCGGAAGAAGGTTCCTGAATAACCATTGGTTCTGGCTCAAGTGGTAAATGCAATTGATTCTCTCATTCCAGTAAAGAGGCATTCTTTTCCAATACTGTTGCAAAAATATGGTCTTAATCTGCTTCTCCATCTATGAAACAACCTAGGGAACATTCTATTTTCATGTCTTCACTTTACAAACAAGAAATCAAGGCCAGCTGAGGGGTCCAAAGCTCATTGAACATTTATTTGGGGAGCCATCTACCTTCTGAATCTACCTATGGAGTGAAATATCTCCTGTTCCTTGTCGCTAAAAGAAAATTATTTCATCCTCTTCTGTATTTTTTTTGCTGGGTTTTATAGTTAAGCTTTTTTTGATGTAAACAAGATCTTTAATCAAGTTTATCAATCTTTGTGATTTATTCTTTCATTCAGGTTATGTAGTAACTTGTAGAAATATTTTAAATGTCAATTGATCTGTCTTTGAGTCAAATATTCATGATCCAAACTTAGATAGCAGTTAGAAAGTAGAGTACAACTAGATGAATTCCCTATGGTGTAAGAGAAAAGGAGGGGGGGTAAATCAAGTGGTGGGACAAGGGAAACACATTGCTTAACTCTGACTGTATACCACAGCGAAAGAGGATCAATTGTGAATTCTAGAAGTACAACTTCCTAGTGCCAGGTTGTGTTACTCTTAAGCGTAATCGTATCTATTAGCTTTAGCTTGATAATAGTTATTTTGTTTGTTTTTCACATTAATATAACAAATGCTGACACTGTCTCCCTTTCTGTTCCCTTAGGGTGGTTTGGAGTGCCTTAATACTGGGGATTATTTTCTGGCTGATCTTTGACACAGCCAAATTAGGCCAACAACAGCTGGTGTCCTTTGGTGGTCTTATAATGTACATTCTCCTGACATTTCTATTTTCCAAGCATCCAACCAGAGTAAGTGAGAAACTGGCCTTTGTTAAGTTTGTTCATTTTTCTTTCCCCATTTCCCCTTATAATTTATCCAAACAATGATAGTGAGATAATTATCATTCAATATTATCATTACTTTGTTTTTTATTTTGTTTTTATTGTTGCTAGATACCTTCAAGAGAATTCTGACTCATAGAGATCTTGTGTATAACAAGATGTAATGTTGCCTGGTCCTGCACCATTCACACAATCACTGCTGTTCTTGAGCCCACTGTTGTAACCAGTGTGTCATATCTTCTCATTAAGGGTTTTCCTTATTCATCACTGACCCTGTACTTTACCAAGGATGATGTCCTTCTCCAGGAATTAATCTCTCCTGATGTGCTAAAAATATAAGATGAAGTCTCATCCTTCTCTCTTCTAAGGAGTACTCCTGGTATATTCAGTATTCTTTACCAATTCTTCGTAAGTCTTCATTATTCATTGTCCAGATTTCAAATGCCTATGAAGTAACTGTATATTCCCTAGCTTGGTTCAGACATACCTTTGTGCTCAGGGTGACATCTTTGCTTTTTCTTTAAAGAGGTTTTGTAGTAGCTTTGCTCAATGCAGTATACCATTTCAGTTCTTAACTCTTGCTTCCATGAATGCAGCTTGTGGATTTAAATAACAGGAAATCATTGATAATGCCAATCTTGTCTCCAGTTTTTTGTGTTGTTGCATATTGATCCAGTGATGAGGATTTTTCTTTCCTTGATGTCAAAATATAATCCATATTGAAGACTACATCATTGTTTGCTGTTGTTGTTATGTGCCATTGAGTTGGACCAACTCACAGTTGACCCTCCAATGGATTTTCAGAGACAGTAAATCACATGAGAGGAGATTGCTTATCTTTCTTCTGAGGAGCAGTTTGTGGATTTATACCATCTTTGGTGGTTTGCCTTTGGGTTAGCATCAAAACTCCTTACTGTTGGACCACCAGAGCCCCTTTCTGAAGACTTCAATATTCTTCAGTAAATATTTCAATTCTTCTTCCTTTTCATTGGCATAGGTTGATGAGTCTTCTTCTAATCCTGATGTCACATTCTTCATATATACACCTTCTTGTGTTATCTGGAGTTTTTTGGCTGTTGTGTTTTTTCACGAGAAGTGCTTAGTTTGTAAAAGAAAACAAACAAACACAGAAACAGGTTGGGCTTTGTGCTGGAGCATTGAAAGTACTCATTTTTAAAAATGTTAAATGAAATTAAATGTTAAGATATTTAAAGTGACTAGAGTATCAACCTTGGAAATCCATTAGAGAGTCAGCTATGAGGCAGTTCTTACTTGATAGTAATGAGTGAGTGAATAAGGGTGCCAATCTTCCCAGACTTTCAAAGTATTATCTGTAATTCTCAAAATTTAACATTTTTCATTCCCATTAATTTCATAATGAGACAATTAGTAAGAAGTTCCTTCCCTGTCAACGTCAATTTCCACTCATGTCTCATACTTTCTATCAAACATATACTTAGAAACATAACAAAAAACCGGCATCAAGATTTGAGGAACCTATGATATGCAGATGATACAACCTTGCTTGCTGAAACTGAAGAAGGCCTGAAGCGCTTGCTGCAGAAGGTCAAGGACCGTAGTCTTCAATATGGATTGAAGCTTAGCATCAAGAAGACAAAGATTCTCACCAGTGGGCCAATCGGCAGTACCCCGACAGAAGGAGAAGAGATTGAGATTATTAGCAATTACAGCTTGCTCAGATCCACAGTCAACACTCTTAACACCAGTAGTCAGGAAATCAAAAGGCAAGTTGCATTGAGAAAATCTGCTCTCATAAACTCTCCAGAGTGTTGAAAAGCAACAATGTCAGTCTAGAGATAGTCCAGGTCATAATCTTCTCAATTACTTGTTATGCTTCAGAGAGCTGGACAATGACTAAGGATGACAGAAAAAGAATAGATGCTTTCAAGTTGTGGCACTGATGAAGAGTTTTGAATATACCCTGGACTGCCAATAAAACAAAGAGGTCTGTCTTGGAGAGGGTGAAAATAAGTCTCTTTGGAGGCTAGATTTTGAATTCTTTGGGCACATGGCCAGGAGAGATTGGTCCTTGGAGAAGGACATCATGCTCGGAAAGGTGGAATGACAGCACAGGAGAGGAAGACCCCCCCCCCGGATGAAATGGATTGATAGAGTAACTGGGGCAATAGGGGTTGGTGTGTTGGAATTAGTGAGACTGGCTCAGGACAGGAAATGGTTCATAGCTGCTGTACATAGGATCACTATACATCGCAGGCGACTCAACAGCACATAAAAACAACAACATACTATGTTGGTTTGTGGTTGGTGTTTTTTTTTTTTTAATTTAAACCTATTGTTTAGAGTCAACAAGGCTTCATGGAGGGCCTTTGTATTTAAAAGTTAGTTATTATATTTTGGAGAAACATTCTTCCAAATGGTATAGAACTCTTCTGTCAATATGCTATACTGAGGTAACCTGGGGTTGCTGTGATGCTGAACAGTGGGCCATAACAGTGTCAAATGCCATAACAGTTAACCATTGTGGGCAGTTTTTGGTGGAGCTCCCAGTTTAAGATAGGTTTGGAAGCAGGAGTGGCTTCCACTTCCTAAACAACATGCCTCTGGAAACTCTGAACTTTGATAAATTATAATTGTTATAGAAAGGCTTCAGGCCTTTCATTCATAGGGTTGCTATGAGTTGTGCTTGACTTGATAGCAATAAACAGCAACAACAATATTGAATTTATTAGATTTCTATTTTTCAGTACAGAATGTTTTACTCCAAATATTTATCTACAATGTTATTTAGTAACTTTGTTCACATTAAATTCAATTCTCATCCTTGTTCTTTGAGTCTTTATCCAGCTATCTAGATAGGCAAAAATTCTGAGGCACTGAAAATTTTACAAATGACTCAACAATAGGAAAATCTTTATTTTTATAGGTTGAAAGACTAACCCAATTAGAAAATTATCCCAATTGGAAAATTGGAAGACCATAGTCAATGAATATGATTCAAATTCTTTACTCTTCTCAGTTGTTTCTGTTTCTCAATCCCATAGTCATTTGCGGATCACTCATCTAATCACCAACAATGAGATCTGGATCTGCATCTTTTAATTGGCTCCTTTTGCTAAAATGAAAGCCACTGAACAGGATTGAAGTTTGCTTACAAATTATCTGATCATCAGTCTTTGGACATGAAGAGAAATCACTTTTTGTCTCTACCTTTTCCAGAAATAATTACTTGAATCTATTATTTACAGAAAGCAAGAGTGACGTCTACTTCCTAAGTAACATGCCTCTGAAAACTCTGTGAACTTTGAGAAACAATGATAGTTATAGAAAGTCTTCAGATATTTTGTGCATAGGGAAAGTTGGGCAGGGAGAAAAGTGCAACAATGAATCAATGGAAATCCAAAGTCTCTGTAAACTTTCATTAAGATGAATTTTAAAAAATGAATTTTTTTTTAAAAAATCCCATGCAAGCAAAATACTGCTGAAGATCATTCACAGATGTCTAGAATAGTACCTAAACAGGAAAATTCCAGAAGTTCAGGCTGGATTCAGAAGATGTCATGGCTCCAGGGATATCATTGCAAATATCAGATGGATCCTGGCTGAGAGCAGAGAATAACAAGAATGTTTATTTGTGCTTTGTTAACTCTGCAAATCATTTGTGTGGATCATAACAAGTTATGGGTAACACTGAGAAGAATAGGAACTTCAGAACACTTAATTGTGTTCAAATGAAACCTACACCTAGACCAATAAGCTGTTGTGCAAACACAGCAGGGAAATACTACATGATTTAAAATCAAGAAAGGTGTATGTCAGGGTTATATCCTTTCTCCATACCTATTCCATCTGTATGCTGAACAAATTATTCATAAGCTGGATTCAATGAAAAATAATGTGGCATCAGGATTGGAGAAAGGCTTATCAGTAACCTTTGGTGTGCAAATGTCACAACCTTGCTTGCTGAAAGTGAGGAGGGCTTGAAACATTTGCTGCAGATGATCAAACACTGCAGCTATCAATATAAATTCTCACCACTGGACCAATAGGCAGCATTATAATAAATGGAGGGAGGCGGGGGAATGGAAACTATCAACAATTTCATCTTACTTGAATCCATAGTCAGTACACTTGGAACCAGCAGTCAGGAGGTCAGGAGACACATTGCACTGGGGAAGTCTGTAGTCAGGGATCTCTTCAAGTTATTGAAGATCAATAATGTTAGTTTGAGAACTAAGGTGTGCCTAATTCAGGCCATGGTCTTTTCCATCACATACTATGCTACTGAGAGTTGGACAATGAGTAACGATGACAGAAGAAAATATGATGCATTTGAACTGTGCTGTTGGAAGAGAGTGCTGAATAGCCCAAGGACTGCCAAAAGAACAACAGATATGTCTTCGAGAAGGTGAAGCCAGATTGCTCCTTAGAAGCAAAGATGGTCAAGCTTTATCTCACACCCTTTAAACATGTTGCTAGGAAAGGCTATTCCTTGAAGGAGGACATCATGATTAGAAAAGTGGGGGCATAGCAGAGGAGAGAAGACTCAACCAGGTGGATTAACACAGTGACTACAGTAGTATACTTGAGTATGTCAGAGACTGTGAGAATGACACAGGATGGGACAGGGTTCAGATCTGTTGTTTATAGGGTTCCTATGAGTCATACTCAACTCAGTGGTACCTAACAACAACCCTAGGATTTTCTACTTCTGACACTTCAGCTTTCCAGAGAAAGTGGGTTGCAAGCTACATCTAAGAATGCTACAGGCTCCACAACTGCCTTCAAGAAAATAGTATCTTTTAGTTACTTAATGCCACACTGAGCACTGATTTTCCTAATGTAAGATCTACCGCTTGCTCTTCCTCTAGGTTTGCTGGAGACCTGTCTTTTGGGGAATTGGATTACAGTTCCTTTTGGGGCTCTTAATTCTAAGGACAAAACCTGGTTTTGTAGCTTTTGAATGGTTGGGCCAACAAGTTCAGGTAAGTCTGATCCAAAAGAACATTTTGTTTTAAATGGTATTTTTTACCTTTGGATGCCATTCTCAGCCTGTGAGCAATAGGTTTATTTGTCTCCTTTAGTCAACCTAAATTTTAATAATGTGGCATGAGCTAGCCAAAAAAATTCACTGATACAGAATGTATAGATTTGTTTAATTTAGCAATATTATTGCTGTTCCTCACCATATTGTCTAATACATCAATCCTATCCCTGTTCTCCCCTCCATCATATGCAAGGACATCACCCCTTCAGGTAGTGGAGGATACAGATATAGGTTTTCCTGGCAACTCCTGGTAACTGGTGTGCTCATGTGCCATCTGTGACTTACAGGAGCAGATTGCTACAATGGGATCATTCACTAGCAGCTTAGAGTCAAATACAGAGTCAGAAATGACAGGACACCCTATACAGGTTTCTTAATAGGATACCTCTATGATCTATCCTGAGTAAATGAACTTCTGCATCTATCCAGCCAGCTGGCAGCATCTCTACCCTTTCCTGAGCCTCAGGAGTCCTGAGGGCAGTAGCCATGACGCATTGATTTTACTAATCTGCTCTTTATCATTCCTGGGCTCAGACTTTCCTGGCGTACACTGATGTGGGAGCTTCATTTGTCTTTGGAGAGAAGTACACGGACCACTTTTTTGCATTCAAGGTAAGGCATTCTTTTCTATGTCTGAAAAGAATCTTGACTTTTTAGTTGTCTTTCTTCAGTAGATATTTAGATAGAACCTACCTATTTTCATGGAGTCAATTCCAAGTCATAATGACTTCATAGGACAGAGTAGAACTGTCCCATCAGATTTCCAAGGGAGTAATCTTTATAGAAGCAGACTGCCTGGGATTTCTGTCATGGCACTGCTGGTGGGTTCAAATACCTGACCTTAAGTTTGGAAGCTAAGGTCTTAAGTGCTGCTTCACCAGGAATCCTTTGGTTTTGTTGTTGTTGTTGTTGGGTCCTGTCAACTCAGTTCCCACTAATAGCAATCCCTTGTACAACTGAACTATCCAGTCCTGCACCATAGTCACAACCACTGCTATGTTTGAGCTAATTGTTGTAGTCTCTGTGTCAATCCATCTTGTAGAGGGTCTTCCTCTCTTTTACCTGCCCTCTACTTTACCAAACATGTTGTCTTTTTTTCAGGGAAAGACAGGGGTAGAAAATTAAGAATCTTAATGTGTGCCATTTGTGAAGAGTTAAGGTGGTGGATTAGTTCAACAAGAAGGACAAATTTATTAATCCCTGGAGAAAATTTAGTTCATCCTGGAGCATGAGCAAGGAAATACAGTGGGGAATAAGAATGAGTCTGTGTGTGTGGAGATGTATCCAGAAATCCCAGCATAACACAGCTCACAATCTTGTTAGTTGCCCATATGAGAAGCCCTAGTGTTACATGGCAGAACTGAACTCCACAGAGTTCTAAAGCAAGAAGATGGCCAGATCAGTCTTCATGACACCCCTGGCCCAGTTCAAATGTCCAGTCTTCAACTAATAGTTGACACTTCATCACATGAACCATCCATGGATTCTGTCATTCACATAACCAGATGAAATGACTAATCAGAAATCACCTGGATGCATAAATACAATTCTCTTCTGTTAATTAATATTTCTCTTAACATTCAAAGAGATAATCAAGATGTTGTTAAATCTTTCTCTTATATTTTGAGCAGTAATTAATTATTTATCCTTAGAAGATGCCATTCACATAGTTGAAAGACAATTAGATCAGCTGTTCTCATTGTTGTCCAGGGATTTCTGGATGACCCTAAGACACCCTGTGTTGATAGACCACAACTATTTCATAATAATCTGAAGAGGCTATATGCTTTTTAAAAAATATTTCAGCAATATTGTTGTTGGTTGCTGTTATGTGCCAGCAAGTCGCTTGGACTCATAGTGACCCTATGTACAAGAGCTCTAAATGCCATTCTATCCTGTGCCAACCTAGCCATCTCAAAAACACTCATTCCCACCACTCCAGTCACAAAATCGGTCCATCTCATAGAAGGTCTTCCTGCTTCACAGCCCCTCCACTCTGCCAAACATTATGTTCCTCTCCAAGGACCAGTCCCTCCTTGCAACATGCCCAAAGTATTTCAGACAAAGCCTCAGAATCCTTGACTCCAAGGAGCATTCTGGCTCCACCCTCTCCAGGACACACCTGTTTGTTCTCCTAGCAGTCCATGGTATATTC
>NW_006400103.1:1698102-1700507 GCF_000299155.1 Elephantulus edwardii | reverse complement strand
ATTTTGACTGGGGTGAAATGATATCTCATAGTTGTTTTAATTTGCATCTCTCTTAGGGCTAGGGATTTTGAGCATTTCTTCATGTGTTCTATATCCCTTTTAAAGAGTTCTTTCCCTCGTCTTTTTCAATGCAGTATACATCATTCCTCCCCTCCTTCTCTGTCTTCCCTCAACCCCAGTGTCAGTCCCATTTTACAACAGTGGCCCTATGCAATATTTTCCTTTTGTGACTGAGATGTTTCACTCAGCATAATGTCCTCCAGGGTCATCCATTTTGCATCATATTTCATGAGTTCCTTGTTTTTCAATGCTGCATAGTATTCCATTGTGTGAATATACCAGAGCTTCTCTAGCCATTTGTTTGTTGATGAGCACTTAGGTTGTTTCCAACTATTTGCTATTGAGAACAAAGCCACGATAACACGGGCATGCATATATCTGCTTGGGTGGCAATTTGGTTTCTTTAGGGTAAATTCCCAGTAGTGGAATTGCTGAGTCAAATGGTATTTCTATTTGCAACTGCTGATTGATTCTTAAGAGCTGAGCTAACTAAGCTAACCTTAAAAGGTCCAGTGTTATAGGCTGAGATAGAAATATGCTCCCATCATGAAATAAATTCAGAATGCAACAAGGTGAAAGTCCCAAGGAAGCAGCACCTCACTACTAGCTCATCCTGGTGTCTGTGTGCCTCTTGGGCTCCAGTTGTTCTTTCCATTCCAGCCAGAGCAGGACCCTGGTCGTAACTCTCAAGGGACAAACCCTTTGTCTTCCTCAAGTTTTAGAAGGGTTCCTCCTAGTCATTAAAAGGCATGTAAGTGACTGAGCCATGTACAATGGCACCAGATGTCTTGAAATATTTATTATTAATGTTGTTGTTGTTATGTGCCATCAAGTTGACTATGACTCATAGTGACCCTATGAACAACAGATCTGAGCCTTGCTCTATCCTGCACCATCATCACAGTCTCCCACTCGCTTTAGCCCATTTTTACAGTTATTGAGTCAGTCTATCTTGTTGAGGCTCTTTCTCTTTCTCTGACCTTCTTCAGCCCCTCCTGATGTTGTTGTTATGTACCACCAAGTCTGAATGACCCATAGCTGACCCCCAGCAGGTTTTCAGAGGCAATAAATCTCACAGAAGGAGACTGTCCATCTTTCTCCCACAAAGCACCTGATGGATTCGAACTGTGTGCCTTTGGGTTGGCAGCTCTATTTCTTACCACTAACCCATCAGAGCTCCTCTGATAGCCCCTGCTGCTAGCATTGTCAAAGTAATAGACTTTTCTAAATTAGGTCCTGCACAAATCATCCTTGATTGTGCTTTCCCTTTGGTGGAGCTCTCCTCGTTTAGATGGGAGACAGCAGGAGTGGGATCGGTGGGGGCAGACTGTGTAGAGACCCCACCACAGCTGCTCTCCAGGTGGTCTTTTGGAGCAGCTGTCCAAGCCCTGCTGCCTTGAAAGCACTTGGAGAAAATCAGGAAAACAGGAAATAGAAAAAGACACTTGATGTTAACACCCACATAGCCAACCTAGTTGTCACAGTGTAATCACTTCTTTAGTGATTAAAAAATACACAGGTAAGATGATGATGATGATGATGATGATGATGATTTCAGAAGCTAAAAAAATGAATGAGGAGAAATGAAATTTTAAAGCATATTAAAACATGGATGAATCTTGAAAACATGCTGAGAGGTAGATCAGACACATAAAGGTATAATACATACACTATCTAAAACAGGCAAATTCATAAAGACTAAAACCTTTCTAACTACAGGAGTTACCACAGCCTGAGGAAGGAGGAAAGGGGAATTCTTGTTTATAGGGCATTGTTTCTATCTGGGATGATAAAGAAGTTTTATAAACAGATAATGGTGACAGTTGTACAGCATGATGAGTATAAAAAATGTCACTGAACTATATCCTAAATGTAGCTAAAATGGCGAATATTTTGTTATATACATTAAAGGAAAAAAAGAGTGGGAGTTTATAGGAAGCACCTGCGATGTAGATCTTGCTTCTGACAAGGCTCAGAGGTTGCTTGGCCTGTGTCTTACCCGAGGTTACTGTGTTAATTAAATGGTGGAGAAACTACTCAGGTACAAGACCATCCGCCTTCAAGTTTTTTCCAATCTAATTATTACATAATTATTTCATAATTATTACATAATTATTTCTTCCCAAAATGCCTCCATTTTACAAAATATTTTGTATTCTTTTCAGCATAAGCAAATGATAAATGGTAAATGGAAACATACTCAATTTTTAAACAACTGATTTCTAATGGTTGATTCCGTGATAACCATCAGGAATTTTTTTAAAATTTTGTTTTGAGTGAAAGATGGATGAATTATGTATACTGCATTGAAACAGATGAGGGAGAGAACAGTTTAAAAGCAATAT
>NW_006400103.1:1689270-1697923 GCF_000299155.1 Elephantulus edwardii | reverse complement strand
GCAACAATGAATGAATGGAATCCCAAAATCTCTGTAGATGTCCATTGAAATGAAAAATAAACAACCTAAATTTTAAAAAAAGCAATATATTACAAGGCATTATGATTATCATAAGAGTCCGGAATGAAGGTTGCAGAGTAGAGTATACTCGGGTTGGGGGTGGAAGTGCGGGGGTGGGAGGAGGATTGTTAACCAATGAAGGAATTTTTCTTTTACTTTTCAAAGAGAAGAGTTAACTGGGGAGGAGGAGGGTGGGTGGGGATAAAAGTGCAACAATGAATGACTAGAAATTTAAAATCTCTGTAAATGTTCATTGAAATGAATAATAATAAAAGATAATTAGAGAATATTGATAGAATCTGGGGAATTGAAGAAAATCATTGCATTATCATTTATGCACAGATATGTTGTTTTATAACATTAATTGCAATTGGTTAATGTCATTAATTATAGTATCTAATCAAACCCTAGTGGTTACAGTATATAGCCTTTCTCTTCACACAACATATTTATTTATCAGTTTTTGCTCCCCTCTCAGTCCTCATCCCTACTAACCTTGCAACACTGAGTCTATCAGTGTGTGAATATTAGCTTTTTATATCAACTCGAGGTTTGAATTTGTTCTTCAGTTCCTTGAGCTTAAGATATGCTGAGCGAGTTCGGCCCTTTTAATTTTCTGACTCCAACTCCTTGCACATTTCATTGTAATATTTTGCTTTGTCATCCCATGCTGCCTTTTGAAATCTTCTATTCAACTCTTTAGTATCTTGAATTCTTCCCTGTGCTTTGGCTTCTCTGCGCTCCAGTGCAATTTTCAGAGTCTCTTCTGACATCCATTTTGGTCTTTTCTTCCTCTTCTGTCTTTGCAATGACCGTTTGCACTCTTCCTGGATGATACCCTTGATATCCTCCCACAACTCACCTGGCCTTCGTTCATTAGTGTTCAAAGCCTCAAACCTGTTCCTGAGATGGTTCTGAAATTCTGCTGTTAGGGACCTCTCCAAAGTACTGAAGAGCAATGGTGTCTCTCTGGAGACTAAGGTGCATCTGATACAGGCCATGGTCTTCGTAATCACTTGTTATGCATCAGAGAGTTGGACAATGACCAAGGAGGATAGAAGGAAAATTGATGCCTTTGAGCTGTGGTGCTGGAGAAGAGTATTGAGAATACCATGGACTGCTAGGAAAACAAACAGATTTGTCCTGAAAAGGGTTAAACCGGGTGGCTCCTTGGAGGCAAGGATTCTGAGGCTCCATCTAACATACTTTGGACATGTTGTGAGGAGAGACCAGTCCTTGGAGAAGGACATCATGCTTGGTAGGGTGGAGGGACAGCGCAGAAGGGGAAGGCCCTCTATGAGGTGGATTGATTCAGTGACTTGGATAATCGGGATGGGAGTGTCAGAGACAGTGCGATTGGCACAGGACAGAGCAGAGTTTAGGGCTATTGTACATAGGGTCGCTATGAGTCGCAAGCGACTTGACGGCACATAACAACAACAACAACATCAGTAGTCTAAGAACATAGTCATCCTTTTGTAACTGACATATGACACTCAATTCATCTGTGTTGTACAGTATTTCATAAATTCTTGATCATTTTTAAATGATGTGTAATGATCCATTATGTGAAGATTAGAAAGATAAGCTAGAGATGGGGAGTTCAGGAAGAGTTTTAGGTTTGACCTTTAAGAAAGGACAAAGGAAGGCAGCAAGGAAAATGAATCTAAGCCAGCTGACTCTGCATCCTGGAGTGACAGTTTTCATCATTAACTTACATGCTTCTGTCCCTACTCCCAGATCCTGCCAATCATAGTTTTCTTCAGCACTGTCATGTCGATGCTCTACTATCTTGGATTGATGCAGTGGATCATTAGAAAGGTATGGGGCCTGGGAGAAGAAACCACAGTGTAACACTGGTATTTCCAAAATGCCCTTTCTTCATACCAAGATCCTTCTATAAAAGCCTAATTAGATTGGATTCCCAAAGAGCCTGAGTTGGATGCTCACCTTTTCCCATGCCAAAAACCAAACCTATTGCCACTGAACTGATGCCAGCTCACAGAGACCCTATAAGACAGAACAGAGTCATTCGAAGGGTTTACAAGTCTGTAAATGTTTATGGAAGCAGACTGTCACTGAATGGATTACATCTTTCTCCCAAGGAACAACTATTGGATTCAAACCATCAGCCTTTCAAGGTGAACTCCCTTTACCTACCTGTCATTCTCATCTAGTCAGAACTCACTCATTTAGCAGGTTTTCAAGGTGGAAATAACACAGGAAGAGATTGCCCATCTTTCTCCTCAAAGCTATTGGAGGATTTCAACTACCAGAGAGGTGTGGTTAGAAGGGCAACTTCCTACAGACTTGGTCACCAGAGCTCCTTGAGAGGGTTTTTCATTTCAGGGGCATCTAATAGGACTTTGCCTTGTAATATGCCCAGCTTAATGGAGCCTGAGTGACAGAAGTGACTTTAATGGGCCAGGCACATGTCAGGGGCAACAAAATTCAGCATCCTTCCTTTATCTTGGCTAGCCACTCTGTTCCCTACACAAGCCACCACTGATCTTCAGAAGGTTGCAAGTGTGAACCTGTCTGGTCTTGGGGTTGCTAGAGAAATCAAAGCAACAGAATGAGTCTGAGGAAATTTTATAAAAATACAAATATAAAGTTCAAGATGTTAGTCTTTTTCCCACTGTCCCAGAGACTCAGTCTTGTTGTCATAAATTGGATCCGAAAGTTGAAACTGTACGCTGGTCTGAATACAAATATCAGTGAAATGTGTTTCCAGAACGTGGGTGAAAATAACTTCAACACTCATTCTGATTCCTGTTAAAGTCATACCAGACGATAGAAGTAGAGAACCAGAATGCCAGTGAAACTCAGAATCCAGCCTTTTCTTTATGCTAAACATTCAGAATCAACCAAGCTTTCTCCCATCGAAGCAGAGGAACGACTGTCCTGCAGGAGTCGCTGTTGACCCTTGTTGAAAGATCAGGGCAGGAGTGGGAATGGCAGCCATAATCTTCTAATTAATTAACTAACAAAGATCAAACCTCAACTATATCCCATCTCCATCACTATCTCATATGAGTGACTTTTACAAAATAACAGTTTCCTCCTCTATAAAATGAAGGTAGCCTTTAACCTCCCTCATAAGATTATTGTGACAATTAAGTTAGGTCCTAGGTGTGCCTGGAGTGAAGTTAGGTTTGCCATGGTTATTGACAATTTTGACATGTATCGCTTCTCCACAATAGAGCGAAACAACCATGTAATATTCAAAGTGCAAGAGGGGGATTTGGTTGGTCTACTCCCTAGACTAGATTTAATATACTTGCATTTACCATCAGTAGCAGTTTGCTCCAGTTTTGAAAACATATCCTCAATTTGAAGTTCAGTGTGCACAAATCATCAGGACTAACTTTGCCCCTTTCTCCTTGTAGGTGGGATGGCTAATGCTGGTTACCATGGGAACATCTCCTGTTGAATCTGTGGTTGCTTCTGGAAATATCTTTATTGGACAGGTAAGTTGTAATATCAAAAAATATATTATAAAAAAGGAAAAAGAACAGCTGAAAATGGAGTAAGAAAATATCATAATGTTGCCATTTTTTTTATAAAGAATGTAAAAATTTCAAAGATACCAGGGTGAAAGAACAAAAGACAGTGCTGTCCCTTCAAGACCTTCTCTCAGCTAGTAGAAAAGAGGGGGAATAAGTGAAGTTTAGGATCTTTCTTTATAGAGAAGATGGAGAATTGAACTACTTACCAAAAACAGAGCTTCTCATCTCAAATATTTTTCTAAATTTTTCAAGTGGTTAAGAACCCTGGCCAACTCTTTGTTGTTATTGTGTACCACGTTGGAACTGACTCATAGCTGACCCTCCAGCAGGTTTTCAGAGGCAGTAAATTACATGAGAGATTGTCCATCTTTATCCCATAGAGCAGCTGATGGATTCAAACCAGATAACTTTGCACTGGCAGTTCAACACCTTACCACTAAGGGCATTCCAGTGGTCTAGTGGTAAGAAGCTGTGCTGCAATACCAAAGGTTTAAATGCCCCACCTGCTCTGCAGGATAAGGATGAGAGGTCTCCTTCCATGCAATTAATTTTCTCTGAAAACCTGCTGGAGGGAAGCCACCAGAGCTCCCTACAGTCAACTAAGCCACCTATTAACTTTTTAGAAACTGGGAACTGCTCTGCTAAAATGGAGTTTACCATTTAGTGTGAGAGTGGGGCAGGACAGGGCAAGGTCAAGCTGTTGTTCATAGGGTCACTACAGCACCTAAACCCAACATTGACTGTAAAGTAGCAAATACATAAGAACAGCTTCCTATTCTGTAGCATAATGCCAGTCTAGAATGTGTTTTGTGGCAATGAACGAAACCAAGACAGGCTTCCCATCAAAAATCATCATCCCTGCTCACCAGATGTCCTCCTCCACATGCCTGAGATGGCCAGCATGTCCTGACTGGGTCTCCAGAGAAATGCTGAGGTGTTTACATTTTTTAACCCTCTGATACATCCCATAGCTTAATCCTCATTGAAGCCAAGACAAGTGAAGCCAAGGAGTGTCCATCAAAATAGCAGCTCAGCTAAGAGGTAGCTAAGTTAAAAGTGTTGATAGCCTCAGGCAGAATGGAATTACATAGCAAGAAAGCCAAGCATCAAAACTTGTCAGTATACTGCCCAAGAAAATTAGATCTGAAGCTAAATTCATGCCATCCAGAAAAATATGTGGCCCCAGATCCCAGGCTTACAACTATTCCTGCCAGGGTGTGGATGTTATTATAATTATAGTCATAAAATCTCTCAGGACTAATGAAGGCACCTCTTGAGCTGATTATATCCACCTGTACGGTAAGAGACCTCAGGTACAGGATTCCCATTTAGTCAAAAAATTGAGGCTCAGCACTCAGTCTTCTAGAACAATTAGAAATAATGAGGGGAAAATTGCTAAATTGCACACATGCTCTGTAGTGCTCAATTTGGTACTTAATATTCTGAAAGTACAGCTATTATTTATGGAGCGCCTTGCACTAAATACTCCAGCTGCCATAATGGGATGTGATTTACCAAGGTCTACTCCCAAACAAAGCATGCCTTTATGTAGAATTTGTAGGTATTGTGGACAAGTCACAGATGTTTCTTACTCAGCCTTACTTTAGTGCAAAGAAAAACCTGCAAGTCTTTCCAATCATTTAAAAGCTGCAAATGAGGGCAAGTATGAGGACAACTTTGCAAGTACGAGTCGGACTGTACTGTGTGATTCAATTGTTCAGAGCTCAGAGATTGCCTGTGTCACTGCTCAAAGCAGGAGTGAGAGGAAAGTGCCTTAAAGGTGGACACTGAATGCCTATGCTTGGTGTTGGCACCTTTGGACTCAAGATTTCCGGGAGGTGTCAGCCAGGAGACTCAGGGTCTGTCATGATCAAAGTGAAAGAAAGGTCATCACAGAGGCTTGGGAATTGCCAGTCACATGTGCAGGTTACTGAGCAAAATTGCTTGGCTGATGAAACTCCAAATTCCCCATGCCCATGTCAGCACAGTCCATGCCTAGGTTGGTGGAAGGGTGTATAGGAACTGGTGCTACAAACTTTCTCCAGTTTACACATCCATTTATACAGCCATTGATGGCATAGGCTTCCAAACCTGATCATGCATCCGAATCATCTAGATGGCTTATGAAGTCACAGATTACTAGAATCCAGAGTTTCTGATTCAGTAAGCCCAAGAATTTATATTTGTGAAAATTTCAAGAAAATACAGATTTAATGTTATTGCTATTGTTGTATGCCTCCAAGTTGCAACTGACCCATAACTGACCCTCCAGCAAGTTTCCAGAGTTGTAAATTGTACTGGAGGAGACTGCCTGCAGAGGACCACAGCTCCTTGCCAGTAGGCCATCAAAGGTCCCTAGAATATGTGGATTATTGTTGTTGTTGTGTGCCATTGAGTTGGAATGTACCCATACTTACCCCTCCAGCGAGATTTCAGACACAGTTAATCATAGGGGAAGAGATTGCCCATCCTTCTCCCACAGAGCAGCTTGTGGATTTGAACCATGTGCTTTCTGAGTTGCAGTGCAACTCCTTACCACTAAGCCATCAAAGCTCTCATTTTTTCTAGAAAATAAAACTTGTGTTGATTAAAAGGCTACCTACCACGAGCACCATTTTTGAAGAAGTTTTTGTTTCCCCATATGATAAACTGTGTTTCTGTGTCAAATATCAGTTGACCTTTGGTGGATGGGTTAATTTCTGTATTCTCAATTCTGTTTCACTGGTCAATATGTTAGTTATTGTACGAGTATCATGCTGTTTTGGTTATTTGAGCTGTTTAGTAGGTTTTTGAGATCAGGAAATGCTATGCCTCCCACATCTATTTTGTTTTTCAGAAGTGCTTTGCTTATTCAAAGTCTCCTTTCTTTCCAAATAAACTTGCCAGTTGCCTTTTCTAGGTCTTTAAAGACTGAATTTGTTATCTGTATGTGGTTTGCATTAAACATATAGATTGCTTTTGGTAGGATTGTCATTTTCACTATATTGAGTCTTCCTATGTCAACCAGGAAACTAAAAGATGAGTTGCATTGGGAAACTCTGCTGTTAGAGACCTCTCCAAAGTGCTGAAGAGCAACAATGTCAGTATGGAAACTAAGGTGCACCTGATTCAGGTCATAGTCTTTGCAATCACTTGCTATACATCAGAAAGCTGGGCAATGATTAGATATGATAGAAGGAGAATTGATGTCTTTGAGCTGTGGTGCTTGAGAAGAGTATTGGATATACCATGGACTGCAAGGAGAACAAACAGGTTCATTCTAGAGAGGTTGAGACCAGGCTACTCCTTGGCGGCAAGGATTCTGAAGCTCTGTCTGTCATACTTTGGACATATTGCAAAGCAGGACCAGTCCTTGGAGAGAGACATCATACTCAGGAGGGTGGAGGAACAGCACAAGAGAGGAAGACCCTCGATGAGATGGATTGATTCAGTGACTGGGGCAATGGGAGTAGGTGTGTCAGGGACAATAATATTGGCACAGGGTAGAGTAGGGTTTAGGGCTGTTGTACTTAAGGTCGCTATGAGTCACAGATGACTCAACAGCACGTAACAACAATCCATAAACAGGGAACATTTTTCCATTTATGTAGGTCGTTTCCTGTTTCTCACAGTAGTGTTCTGTAGTTTTCTTTATATAAAGTTGTTTTGTGTCTCTAGTTAGGTTTCTTCTTAAATGTCTTAATTAGTGCTTGGCCATTGTAAATGGTATTACTTTCTTCATTTCCTTTTTCTGTGTCTTCTTTGTTACTGTAGAGATACTGATCTTGTATCCTGCCAGTCTACTAAACTGGTATACTAGGTCTAACAGTTATTTTGTTGAGTTCTTGGACTTTTCTGTGTTCACCATCATATTGTCTTCATATAGTAACAGTTTTACCATCTCTTTGCTGATCTGGCTGCCTCTTACATTATTTTCTTTTTTTTTTTTTAAGTTGGTTGTCCTTATATTTTGAACGAACATTCTTCTAAGTGGTACAGCACCCTGTCAATATGCTGTACTGAGGTAACCTGGGGTTGCTGTGATGCTGAACCTTGTGCTATTGAGGTGTCAAATGCCATAATGGTTACCCATGACGGACAGTGTTTGGTCGAGCTCCCAGTTTGAGACAGGTTTGAATACAGGAGTGACATCTACTTCCTAAACAACATGCCTCTGGAAACTCTATGAACTCTGTTAAATGATGATAGTTATAGAAAGGTCTTTTCTTCATAGGATCACTATGAATTGTGCTTGATTCAACAGCAATCAACAACACGTGAGACAGCAGAGAAGAGATGATACTAGAAAAGTGTAAAGTCAAACAAGATTACATTATTTTCTTATCCCAGTAAGTACTTCTAATACAATATTGAATAAGAAAGGTGAGAGTGGGTGTCCTTATCTTCTCCTTGTTCACAAAAGGAATGCCTTTAGCCTTTCTTCATTGATAATGTTGGCTTTTGGTTTTGCACAGATACTTTTCACTATGTTGAAGAAATTCCTTCTATTCCTGTTTTGCTGAGTGTTCTAATGAAGAAAAGATGTTGGGTTTTGTCAAAGGCCTTTTCTTTGTCAATTGATAGGATCATGTGGTTCTTGTTTTTTGTTTTGTTAATGTGATTAATTAAATTGATTGTTTTTCTTATGTTGAACCAACCTCGCATAACTATTACGAAACCAACTTGATCATGATGAATTTTTTTTTATGTACTGTTAGATTCTATTGTCCAGAATTTTGTTAATGATTTTTGCATCTATATTCATGATATACTGCCGGAACGGATGTTGCGGGCTTTTGGCATCTTTGATTACCTGAGAAAATGGGATGGGTCTGCGGGGTCTGATGGCTGTCCTGTGAGGTGCCCAGCTTCAGCTAGTCAGATGCCTAGCCTCTCCTTTGACCTTTCTGCCAGAACGGATGTCGCGGGCTTTTGGCGTCTTCGATTACCTGAGAAAATGGGGTTGGTCTGCGGGGGCATTTTGAGTCAGATGACCATATGATATATTACTCTGGAGATGGAAAAGTGAGGGAAAATGGAGTTGCCTTCATAGTTAAAAAAGTCATTGCTAGATCTGTCTTGAAGTACAATATTGTCAGTGACAG
>NW_006400103.1:1679973-1686818 GCF_000299155.1 Elephantulus edwardii | reverse complement strand
GAGTGGAGTTTAGGGCTGTTGTACATAGGGTCGCTATGAGTCTCAGGTGACTCGATGGCACATAACAACAACAACAATTCATGATAGGTATTGGTCTGTAGTTTTATTTTTTGGTAATGTCTCTGCCTAGTTTTAGTATTAGAGTTATGCTTGTTTCATAGAATGACTCTGAAGTTCCTTGTTTTTCTATTCTTAAAATAATTTAAGTAGTATTGGTGATAGTTCTTCTCTTAGCGGTAGAATTCAGCCATGAAATCACTTGAGCCAGGACTTTTTTGGGGGGATACGGGGGAGTATTTTTGTGATCTGCTCATTTTTTTCTTTTGTGATGGGTATGTTCAATTGTTCTATACCTGTCCATGTCAATCTGAGTAGGATTTGAGTTTCAAATAATTAGTCCATTTTCTTTAAATTTTAAAATTTATCAGATTAATAGCTTTTCACAATATTAATATATTATGGATTTAATTTCATCAGCTTCTATTGTGATGTTACCTCTATCATTTCTTATTTAAGTTATCAGTACTTTCTCTTTCTTTTCTTTTGTTTAGCTTGCCAATAGTTTGTCTATTTTATTGAACCTTTCAAAAAACCAGTTCCTGGTCTTGTTGATGGTTTCAATTGTTTTTCTGTTTTCTATCTCAGTGATTTCAACTGTTATAATTTTCTTTTTTCTAGAGGTTGTGGAGTTAGATTGTTGTTGTTTTTCTATTTGATAGAGGTGTTGAGTTTTTGTTGTTAGGTGCTGTTGTGTTATGACTCATAACAATGCTATGAACAACCAATCTGAACACTGTCCTATCCTGTGTCATCCTCACAATCTCCAATACACTCACGCCCATTTCTACAGTCACCTTGTTGACCTACATGGTTGAGGATCTTCCTCTCTTTCCCACCTCTCCACCTTTCTAAGCATAATGTCCTTCATTAAGAAATAATTTCTCCTATATGCCCAAAGTATATTTAAGACAAAACTTTATCATCTTGACTCCAAGGATCTCCCTTCTTCTCTTTTTATGTGCTTGCTTATTGCTATTAACTGTTCCCTGAGGACTGCTTTGGCTATATCCCAGAGATTTTAGTATATTGTGTTTTCATTAGCATTTATTTCAAGGAACTTTTTTATTTCATTTTTTCAATTTCTTCTATAAACCAATCATGTTCTAGCAGAAGGTTATTTAGCTTCCACACTGGTGGTTTTATAAGCTTTCCCCACTTTAATGTCTACTTTCATGACATTGTCCTCTGAAAAGATACTTTATGTGGTTTCAATGCTTTTGAATTTGTTCAGGCTTGCTTTGTGTCCAATTATACAATCAGCTCTCCAGAATGTATTATGTGCACTTGAGAAGAAACAAAATTGCCTTTTAGTTGGGTACAGTTCTCTGAATACATCCACATGGTCAAGTTGACTCATTGTATAGTTTATATCTTCTGCATCTTTGTTAAAATTCTTTTGAGTTGACCTATCTTTTACTGACAGTGATGTGTTGAAGGCTCCTACCACTAGTGTGGTGCTGTCTTATTTATTTCTTCAAGTTGGTTGTTTTATACGTTTTATAGTTTATCATTTATGCTTTATTGATTACATAAAGGTATTTGACTCTATGCATTATAACAAGTTATGGCTAACATTGAGAGGAATGGGAATCTCAGAGCAGTTAACTGTGCTCATGCAAAACCTAAACCTAGATCAAGAAGATGCTTTTTGAACAGATCAAAGGAACACTATTGTTGTTATTGTTGTTGTTAAGTGCTATCGAGTCATAGATGACTCATAGTGACCCTATGAACACTGCAAGGCTTAAAATTAAGAAGGAAGTGTGTCAGGGTTGTATTCTCTCTATATATACCTATTCAATCTGTATGCTGTGCAAATTATTTGAGAAGCTGGACTATATGAAGAGGAATGTGGCATAAGGATCAAAGGGAGACTCATCAATAACATGCATTATGCAAACGACACAACCTTCCTTGCTGAAAGTGAGAAATATTTGAAACACTTGTTGCAAAAGATCAAATAATACAATCTTCAATATGGATTGAATCACAATGTCAAGAAAACAAAGATTCTTACCATTAGACCCATAGGCAACATCATGATAGATAGAGAAAAGATTGAAACTGTTAACAATGTCACCTTGCTTGGATCCATAATCAATTCCATTGGTATCAGCAGTCAGGAAATAAGGAGACATATTACACAGGGAAAGTCTGCAATTAAAGACTTTTCCAAATTACTGAGGAGTAATTATCTCAAATTGAGGACTTAGATGTGTCTCATTCAGGCCATGGTCTTTCCAATCACTTGCCATGCATCTAAGAGCAGGACAATAAAGATGAAAAAACAAAAAATCGATGCCTTTGAGCATGGTGTTGGAGAAGAGTAATGAACATCCCATGGACTGCTAAAAGAGCAAATATGTCTTGGAGAAAGTGCAGCCAAGCCAGAGTGCAAAGAAGATAAAACTTCTTCTTACATGCTTCAGTAATGTTGCTAAGAGGGGCTATTCCTTGGAGAAGAACATGATGCTCAGAAAGACTGAGGGTCAGTGAAGAACAGGAAGACCTTCAACCAGGTGGATTGACACAGTGAATGCCACACTGGGCTCTAGTGTGTCAAGAAGTGTGAGGATGGCACAGGCTAGGACAGGGTGCAGATCTATTATTCATAGGGTCACTATGGGTTGTACTCAACTCGACAACACTGAACAACAGCAACAACATTTGGTGAGTAGATGTTGACAAAGGTTATGTCTTCTTGATGTATTGTGCTTTTAATCATTATATAGTGCCCTTCCTTATTATTTTTTATGGTGGCTTTCATCTAGCCTATTTTATCAGAGATTAATATTGCCATTCCTGTTTTTTTGGTGAATGCCATTTGCTTGGTATATTTTTTTCCGAGCTTTGATTTTTAGTCTATTTTTTCTTGTTTCTTAGATGTGTCTCAGTAAGCAACATATTGATGAGCCTTCTTTTTTCACCCATTCTGCTACTTTTTTATCTTGATTGTTATATTTAATTCATTCACTTTAAGTGTGATTATTGGCAAACTAGGAGTTTTAATATGTGCACTGTATTTGTATATAAGATATTTAAATACATTCATTGAATTACAAAGATTTACTGAAACTATTTTTTAAAATTTTATTCTCATTTATTTGCAAAGTTTGAATACATTGTTTTTCACAAAAAGATTTTTCCCATTTTCTTCACTCCACCCACTCATTGCATTGTACAACCCTTTGGTTAACCCCCTATCCCCCATCCACACTCTTTTATTTCCAACTTCTCCTCTGCCTTGGATCCTGATACTCATGCTACAATAATGGAGTTTTAAACTTTTTTAAAATTATTATTAATTTTAATGAAGATTTGATTTCCATTTATTCATTGTTGCACTTTTCTCCCTGCCTACCCCTCCTGCCCCGCAAGTCCATCTTCTCTTTGAAAAGTGAAAGAAAAGTCTTTCATTGTTTTACAATCCCTCCCCCCAGGTCTATCCCACTATGTAGCCTTCCTTCTGGACTTCTGTCATTACAATAATACCTAATCACATATCCCTTTTAAACAGTTTTCTCCCTCAACAAACCAGGTTTTATTGCTGCCATTTTGCTGTTTCTTTTTCTGTTGTTCCTGGTTACTATGGTCAATCCACTTTCTTTTAGTGTCTCTGTGTGAAGAACTTCCCTGAGAATTTCTTGTAGAGGTGGTCTTGTTTTCACAAATTCCTTAAATTCTTCCTTTTCTACAAATGATCTCTTTTTCTCCCTCAAATCTGATGGGCAGCTTTGTTGGGTACAAGTTTCTCTGTGGGTGAATTTTTTTTTCTTTCAACTTTCTGCACATGCTATCTCATTGTCTTCTTGCATGGTTTTTGCTGAAAAATCAGAACTTAATCTAGTACGTTCTCTTTTGTAGGTGACTTTTGTTTGTCTCTCACTGCTTTTAGTATTCTCTCCTTATCTTTGAGTTTGGATAATTTGACTGATATTTCATGTTTTTCTTTGGGTCTATTTGGGTTTTGCTAAATTCCTTGAATACAGATTTCCTTGTTCTTCATGCTTGAATTTTCATGCATTTCTGTTATTTCTAGTCCTGTGTTGGCTGTATCCTCTTTGTTTCATGATGATTTCTTAAGGTTTTTTTATCTATTTATATATTATTTCAATTCTTTTTTTAATCTTTTGCCATTTCTTTCATAATTGATCAAATTCTTCCACCCTGATGTAATTTCTTCTGGCTCCTCTATCTCTGTAGTATTTGCACATTTTTTTATTCCATTCTTTCTTCCATCATTTGCATCTTCTTCTGTATCTGTTCATATAACTTCATGCCAATCCATTTCTTCTGCCTCTCCATCTCTATGGTATTGTTTGGGTCTGCAATATGCTGTCTATTTTTGTAGAAGGTTAGTTTTGTTTTTCACAATGTTTGGAACTACCTGATGCTTTCATGATATGAGAAGTTTTTCTTTCTTGATATGAGAAGTTTTTCTTGATATGTGTTAGGTCATTTCTATTGTGTCTATTTAGATTGTTAATAGTTCTTCATCTTTATTATGTTACTGATTAGTTGCAGGCTTAAAGTGTTTTATGTTGTTGTTGACCTGAGCACTGTTCATAGAGTTTCCAGAGGCAAGCCATTTCAGAAGTGGATGCCACTCCTGCTTCCAAGCTTTTTTTTAATTGAGAAGCTCCACCAAACACTGTCCACCATGGGGTTCTTAAAGTGTCTGGGGGTAGGCAACTTGTTCTATTGGAAATCCTTTCTGGGCCTTTAGAGCAGGGAATATTGCCTCTCTAAATGTCCTTCAGGTCCTTTCTGGCCTGCAGTGCTTCTTCAACAAATGGTGCTGGTAAAACTGGACTGCTTCCTGCAGAAAGATGAAATAGAATGTACATCTCACACCATACACAAAAATCAACTGGAGGTAGATTAGAAGCCTAGGAATAAGGCCTGAATCATAAAGATCATAAGAGACAAAATGTGACCAAACTTAGAAGGCCAAGCCTATAGTACCAATAAGCTGGCAAATATAGCCAGAAATATATAACCAGGAGAGGATAGCATAGATGAACGGGACCTTCTAAAGTTTAAATCCCTCTGTGCATCAAAAAAATTTTCCATTTTTTTCCTCACTGGATCTTTCCCATTTCCTTAACCCACACCTCCCTTCACCCACCAAATTATGTGACCCTATTACCCCTTTTGCCTATCCTTACCCCTCTGTTGCCACCCTCCCCCTCTTAGATCCTCATACATAGTTATCTATTTTTTTAATACTGATCTTATACAGTATTTTTCTTTATAGGACTGAGTTAATACTTAAATAAACCAGAATAAAAAAATTTTATATTTAATTCAAAATGTCCCAAATGAGACTGGAACATAGGAAAGTAAATCAGAATAGAAAGGGAAAGTTTTAAAAGTCATGCACAAGAAAGGGAAGGGAAAATTTAAAGACTAGAAGAAAATGAGAATGAAATTAGGGGAAAACAAACAAACAATATAAAAACTACCAAGAAAACCCATTTTCCATTAAAAGAAAACCTACTGACTGGGAAAGATGATATTTCAGTGATTGTCAGTGATAATTCTGGCAAGGATCTGTCTCATAATAAAAGTTTACAGAATCCTACAGGGTCTCTCATAAGAAAAATATTAATAACAAAATTATAAAATGAGCAAAAGACATGGATAGATTTCTCACAAAGGAAAATATTCAGATAGCCAACAGACACATGAAGAAGTGCTCAAAATATATTACACAAGGGATAGGTTAGGAGAGGTATACAGTCTGATACTGTAGCCCTGAGTTTATTCTTTCCTGTCCTTTTATCCTCTTTTTGCAGTGAATAAAAAAACAACCCAGCCTCAAGGCCAACAATATATTCAGTTCCGATTTAGGAGCCACCTGCTAGCTAAGCCAGGCAAGCAAGGCTGTTTGCTCTTCTTAACAGCAGCAGGCAAGGCCATCAGAGTTTGAGTATAAACAGAGTCTTTAGGGAGGGACGTTCCATTCTCCACATCCCTGCTTAGCCCTAGGTTTCAAGGAAAGATTGAACCTGTCTCTGCTCCCCTTCAAACATCAAACCACAATGATAAACAGCTCTGCACATTTGAACGTGGCATAAAATGATGATTTGCATATAATGGCTGCAGTGTGGCTCGCTACAAGATACCATCTTACACAGTAATAGAGGCGAAATTTAACAGGACAGCAAGCAATAAAAGTTGGAAAGGATGTGAAGAGAGAGGAACTTATATACATTGTTGATGAGATTATAAAATGGTATAGTCACTGTGGGAGGCAGTTTTGTGTTTCCCCAGAAAGCTGAACAGAGAAATCTCAATATGACCCATCTATCCACTGCTAGTATTACAGAAAATAGTACTGAGTTACAAATGGAGATTTGTACCTTCCATTCATATCAACATTATTCACAATTAGCAAGAAGATGGAAACAGCCAATGTCCACCAACAAATGAATGGATTGAGAAATTGTGGTACATTTATATAATGGAATATTATACAGCATTCATGAGCAATGATTTAGAAAAACATAACATGGGGAAAGCTGGAGAGTATTATGATGAGTGAAATAACAGTTTCATAAGGACAAATACTTCATAAGAGCATTATTGTCTAGAGCGATGGCTACATGGTGGAGTGGACCTGGGGGAGGGTTTGTAAAATAATGAAAGAATCTTTTCTTTTACTTTTCCAAGAGGGTAATGTCTGGTGGGGGGGAGCCTTGGGAGGGGACAAATCTACAACAATGAATCAATGGAAATCCAAAGCCTCTGTAAATTTTCACTGAAATTAATAACAAATTTAA
>NW_006400103.1:1671660-1679593 GCF_000299155.1 Elephantulus edwardii | reverse complement strand
GATAGGGAATGGCAAGGGACACACTGACAAAGGAGATTAATCAGAACTGGCTTTGACAAGCACTGTGGCAAATGGACAATTAAAACAGACATGGGGGGGCAAAGAAGAACGAACTGGGGATGAGGGCGGAGAAAACTGTGCAACAATGAATGAATGAAAACCCAAAATCTCTGTCAATGTTCATTAAAACTAATAAAATTTAATAAAAAAGAGCATTATTGTTAAAATAGAAAGATAACTAGTAGATATTTATAAAAGGTCAAAGGTGAAGAGGAGGGGACGGGGGGCTATAGGTGGAGGGCAAGAAAATCATGGAGTCACTGAGTTTGGTGGGCCAAGGAAGTAGGTGAAGAAATCAGGAAAGATCCAGTGGATATATAAAAAGATAGGATAGAAGTAAGCATAGCAATGGTGATTAATTTTATAAAACACAAAGTATGGGAATGATCACTTGAAATGTAATGTGAATGAAGAAATGTGTGAGATATAATGTATATTAATGAAATAGTTTATATATGAATTTTGTATACAAACCAATATGAAAGAAAAAAAAGAGAAAGAGGGACAAAGATTATGGCCATAACCAGTTGTCATTGACTAGCTTCCAATTCATGGCAATGCCATGTGTGTCAGTGCAGAGCATGTCTCCAGAGGACTTTAAATGCCAGAAGTTGATCAGTAAGTCTTTCTTCTGAGGCACCTCTGAGCAAACTCATACTAACATCCACTTGATTAGCAGCCAAGTTCATTACCCACTTCACCACACTGGACTCCTATCCTCCCAAAATTTAAAAGGCAACATCTAAGCTAGCCCCCCTGCCTTGTTTCCAGACCGAGTCTCCACTGCTGGTCCGGCCATATCTGCCCCACGTCACGAAGTCTGAGCTCCACGCCATCATGACTGCTGGATTTGCCACCATTGCCGGAAGCGTCCTAGGGGCATACATTTCTTTTGGGGTAAGAGTTTCAGAAATTTAAACCTCTTCTTTCTTTTTTCTTGTTCCATAGTTGATATTCTTTCTCCCTACTGGTAGAAGAAAAGGCCTTTTCCTCTCTAAATGGTTTTTGCTTTGGCATTTGAATGCATGGTTTTGAAGAATCTATCTACTTCATTGTCATTTCCCCACTACCTAAATGTGAGGTATGTTCAACCATAATACATTGAAGCTATGTGATAAAGCTACTTTGGCTGAAAATTTCAATGATAAAAAATGAAATTAATAACCTTATTAATAACTGATATGAGTAAAAGACAATCTAAGCGAGGAGTTGAAAAACTATGTCTTAAGGGCCCAATCTGGAGCCCCCACACTGTTTTTTTATAAATGGGATTTTAATTAAAATACCAAAACTAAGAGTCAAACTTGCTGCCATGGAATCAGTTTCAACTGACGGCAGCTCCCCCTGTTATAGAAGCGAATGCCTTGGTGCTTTCTCCACTTCTGTAGGTCTTCCAGCTAGATTCAAACCATTCACCTTTCAGCTAGTAGTTGAGAGCAAACCATTTGTAACCTTTCAGGCTTTATTGAAACACAGCCACTCCTACTGGTCCATGCCTGCTTTTGTGCTATGGACTCGAGTAGCTGTGACCTGCAAAACCAAAAATATTTACAGTCTGGCTCTTTGCAGAAAAAGTTCACAACCCTCATCTAGAGTGGGTCCTTTAAAAATCACCCTGACAGGTTCATGAAATCCTAGTATTGATGCCGTGCACAAGAGAAATAAAACAAGAATCTTTTAAAATAAGACTCAGGCATTAGTATTTCTTGAAATTCTTTAATATGTGCCCATGGGAAAGTCTGCTGTTAGGGACCTCTCCAAAGTACTGAAGAGCAATGGTGTCTCTCTGGAGACTAAGGTGTGTCTGATACAGGCTATGGTCTTCGCAATCACTTGTTATGCATCAGAGAGTTGGACAATGACCAAGGAGGATAGAAGGAGAATTGATGCCTTTGAGCTGTGGTGCTGGAGAAGAGTATTGAGAATACCATGGACTGCTAGGAAAACAAACAGATTTGTCCTGGAAAGGGTTAAACCGGGTGGCTCCTTGGAGGCAAGGATTCTGAGGCTCCATCTAACATGCTTTGGACATGTTGTGAGGAGAGACCGGTCCTTGGAGAGGGACATCATGCTTGGGAGGGTGGAGGAGAGGAAGGCCCTCTATGAGGTGGATTGATTCGGTGACTGGGATAATTGGAATGGGAGTGTCAGAGACAGTGCGATTGGCACAGGACAGAGCGGAGTTTAGGGCTGTACATAGGGTCACTATGAGTCACAAGCGACTCGACAGCACATAACAACAACAACAAATAACATGTGCCCAGTTAACAACCGAGTTTGAGTAGTGATCATCTGTAGTGTGTGCCTGGGAAAACAACCTAGGATGTGTTCCTGAGCATAGAACTTACAAGCCTAGTGGAGAAATTTAATAACACAGGTGGCACAATGTGGCAAGTGACTCACCTTCAGTGAGGTTCTTATGAGACTTGACAGCCTTGGAGGTTCAAGTAGCAGAAAGACAGAGGGAGATGGCAACGGATGCCTTGGGAAGAAGTGGTTTGACAGGAAGGCTGCCTTCAGGAATGTGCCAGGGAATA
Organism: Elephantulus edwardii; assembly: GCF_000299155.1. Taxonomy (NCBI): domain Eukaryota; kingdom Metazoa; phylum Chordata; class Mammalia; order Macroscelidea; family Macroscelididae; genus Elephantulus; species Elephantulus edwardii. The sequence continues at coordinate 1,676,996 of NW_006400103.1, read as the reverse complement.
GGTGTTATGGAATAAGGAAGGAAGTTCCAATTATAGAATTCTGCATATGAAAGATTTTAACAGCTAAGACCTGTAGAGAAGAAATTAGAAATAGTTAATAAATTAAAGGGACTCTAGATAGTTATTTCAAGAGAGTTAAAGTAAGAGGAGAGATATCTAGACCCATTCTTCACTGTGTCTAAACTGATGCTGTTGTGAAATCTGACTGCCTTAGTGGTGCTCTGCTGTGACCACTCAGAGACTCAATGGAACACCTGGTGCCCGGCTTCCTTAAGATCACTGCCTGGGCAGCCCTGTGAGGCACCTGCACCAAGTCCCATGGGGCCACTCATGAGCTCCTAGCAGGGGCCATCTTAGCATTCATGAAGATGACACACAGGCTGAGAAACCTTGTCTGAAATTTCTTACAACAAAAGATTAATTTTATTTTTAATTTGTTTTTTTAATTGAGATTGTAATGAAATTTTGTAGAGAACTTAGTTTTCCATTCATTCATTGTTGCACATTTTCCTCCCTGCCCTCCTTTGCTCCCAGTTTACATTTCTCTTTGGAAAAAAAAATTATTTCATTGGTATACAGTCCCACTCCCCCCAGTCCACTTTACTATGCAACTCTTATTCTGGACTCTTGACATGCTAATAATACCTAAACTTATATTCCTTTTATACAGTTCTCTCCCTTGACTGTTTCAGTGCTGCGTGCATTATTTATCCCCTCTTTTCTTAGTTTCTCCTCAACCACCATGTTAGTCCTGTTTTATAACAGTTGTTGTATTATGCAGTATTTGTTCTTTTGTGACTGAGATATTTCACTCAGCATAATGTCTTCCAGGGTCACCCGTTTTGTATAATATTTCATGAGTTCCTTGTTTTTCAGTGCTACATAATAGTTCATTGTAGGAATATACCAAAGCTTCTCTAGCTATTCATTAGTTGATGGGCACTTGAGTTGTTTACAACTCTTTGCTATTGTGAACAAAGCTTCTATAAACATGGGTGTGCATATATCTGCTTGGGTGGCAGTTCTGGTTTCTTTAGGGTATATTCCCAGTAGTGGAATTGCCGGGTCAAATGGTATTTGTATTTCCAGCTTTTTGAGAAAACACCATACTACCTGCCTTACATAGTGGTTGCAACATTTTACACATCTACCAAGAGTGAATAAGGGTTCCAGTTTTTCGACAACCTCGCCAGCATTCGTTGTTTGATGCTCTGTTGAATTTTGCTATTGTTACTGGGATGAGATGATATCTCATAGTTGTTTTAATTTGCATCTCTCTTAGAGCTAGGAATTTTGAACATTTCTTCATGTGTTTGTTCTCCATCTGAATGTCTTCCTTGGTGAAGTGCCTGCTCATAGCCTCTATGAATTGGGTTGTTTACCTTTATCTTGTTGTGGTGATCAAGTATTCTATAAATTCTCAATATAAGTCCCTTCTTAGACATGTCATGGTATGGGGTGTAGGTCTTACTTGAGTATTTTGTAGATGGTTTTCCAATTTTGCCAACACCATTGTGTAAAAGCCAGTCATTTCCCACTTAACTGATTTCATTTCCTTGTCAAAAAAGTTTACCATAGGTAGACGGGCTGATTTCTGGTTCTCAATTCTATTCCATTGATCTATGTGTCTGTCACTGTACTAGTACCATGTTGTCTTGACCACCAAGGCAGTGTAATAGGATTTGGTATCAGGGACTGTATTGCCTCCTACCTTGTTTCTCTTTTTCAGGAGTACTTTGCTTATTTGGGGCTTCTTTCCATTCCAAATAAAACTGGAGATTGTCTTTTCCATCTAGTTGGAAAATGGAATTGGTATTTGTGTTAAGATTTCATTGAACGTGTAAATTGCTTTTGGTGGCATTGTCATTTTCACAATATTGAGTCTTCCTATCCATGAGCAAGGGATATTCTTTCATTTCTCCAGGTCTCTGTTTGTTTCTTGTAGTAATGTTTTGTAATTTTCTTTGACTAGATCCTTTGTATTTCTAGTTAGATTTACTCCCATGTATTTAATCTTGTGATTAGCTATTGTGATTGGTATTGTTTTTCTTAGCTTTAATACTGTATTCTCTTTGTCATTGTACAGAAATCCACTTGATTTTGGTATGTTGATCTTGAATTCTGCTACTTTGCTGAACTCGTCAACTATGCCCAGTAGTTTTCTTACTGAGTCTTTAGGGTTTTCTAAGTATACTATCATATCATCGGTGTATAGATAGATTATTTTACCTCCTCTTTGCCAATTTGGATACCTCTTATTTCCTTCTCTTGTCTTATTGCAACTGCTAAGACTTCCAATACAGTATTGAATAGGAGAGGTGACAGTGGGCATCCTTGTCTGATTCCTGTTCTCAAAAGGAATGTTTTTACTCTCTCACCATTAAGAACAATGTTGCTTCCCGGGTTTGCGTATATACTTTTTACTATGTTGAGGAAATTCCCTTCTATTCCTATTTTGTTGAGTGTTTTAATCAGGAAAGCACACTGATTGTTTTTATTAGGTTGAACCATCCTTGCATACCTGTTATGAATCCCACTTGGTCATGGTGAATTATTTTTTTGATGTATTGTTGAATTCTATTGGTCAGGATTTTATTCAAGATTTTTGCATCTGTGTAAATGAGAGATATTGGCCTATAGTTTTCTATTTTGGTGGTGTCTTTATCTGGCTTTAATATGTTTGCTTCACAAAATGAGTCTGGAAGAATTCTCTTTTTCTATATTCTCAAGTAGTTTATGTAGTATTGGTGACAGTTCTCTGAATGCTTGATAAAATTCACTTGTAAAAGCATCTGGTCCAGGACTTTTGTTGGTTGGAAGTTGTTTTATTATCTTTTCAATTTCTTCTTTTGTAATGGATCTATTAAGATTTTCAGTTTTGTTTTGTGTCAGTTTAGGTAGTTTGTGATTTTCTAAATATTTGTTCATTTCTTCTAGGTTTTTATATTTATCTGAGTATAATTTTTTAATAATATTCCATTGTAACCTTTTTATTTTAGTTGTTTCCATTGTGATATTGCCTGTTTCATCTCTTATTTGGATTGTTTGTGGTTTTTTTCTTCTTTTTTTTATTAATTTTGCTAGTGGTTTGTCAATTTTATTGACCTTTTTGAAGAACCAACTCCTGGTTTTGTTGATGGTTTCAATTGTTTTTCTGTTCTCTATTTCATTTATTTCTGCCCTAATTTTTAAAATTTCTGGGTTTTTAGCAGGAGTTGAGTTTTCTTGCTGTTCTTTTTCAATTTGTTGGAGATATTGAGTTAGAGAGTCAATGGACATTTTTTCTTGTCTTTTGATGTGTTTGCTTATTGCTGTAAATTGACTTCTGATTACTGCTTTGGCTGTTTCCTAGAGGTTTTGGTAAGTTGTGTTTTCATTGTCATTTGTTTCAAAAAACTTTTTAATTTCATTTTTTATTTCTTCTAATGTCCACTCAAGTTCAAGCAAGGTGTTGTTCAGCTTCCAAATGTGTGATTTTTTTCCTCCGTTATCTTCTTGTTATTAATTTCCAATTTTGTAGCATTGTGGTCTGAGAGGATGTTTTGTATTATTTCTGTGTTTTTAGTTTATTGATGCTTGCCTTGTGTCCTAAAAAGTCATCTCTTCTGGAGAGCATTTCATGTGCACTGGAAAAGAAGGTATACTGTGCTTTTTTTGAGATGCATTAGCCTATAAAAATTTATGAGATTGAGTGGGTTTATTGTGTGGTTTAATTCTTCAGCGTCTTTGTTGAGCTTCTTTCAGGAAGTTGTATCTTTTCTGGAGAATAGTATATTGACGTCTCCAACTACTTTAGTAGTGTTGTCTATTTTCTTTTTTAGTTTTGTTAATATTTATTTTATATATTTTGTAGGCCTTTAATATGCTGCATAGGTGTTCATTATTGTTATGTCCTCTTGCTCTGTTGGCCCTTTAATCATTATGTAGTGACTTTCCTTGTCCTTTATGATGGTTTTTATAAAATATATTTTATCAGAGATTAATATTACCAGTCCTACTTTTTTCTGGTTGCCATTTACTTGGTATATTTTCTCCTCACCTTTTTTTTTTTACTTCTTTATTTAGCTTCTTTTTTCAGGCAAGTCTCTTATAGAGAGCATATTGATGAATTCTTAGGTTTTTTTATCCAGTCTTACTCTTTTTCCCTTCAGTGGTGCATTTATACCATTCACATTCAGTGTGATTATTGAGAAGCAAGGTTTCATTGCTATCATTTTGTTGAATTGTTTTTGGTGTTTTATTTTTATTTTTATTTTCTATGGTTTACATCTGGACTTTTACCAGAGACCACCAATTCATCTGGCAAGTCCCCTCTGCTGACATCCACTGGACCTTAGGATGACCTCTTGCATCTTGAGGAGGAACACGTATGAAATGCTCGGCGTTCTTCTGGCTTTCTTTTTGTTCCACTATTACCCTGTCTTTTTAGGTCCCCACAGGATCTTTTTCTAATCCCTTCACCCCCTCCCTCTGCCAACCAAACTCTGCGACTCCAAAGATTTCCTCCCTCTCCTTCCTCAGCACCTCTAACCCCTCCTCTTCCATCTTTGGACTTTAGTACACACCTTACTAGCAAATGATCAGGTGTGAGGTTTGTGCTTCTCCTCAATGATGTTGTCAATGAACATTAGTTCCTTCCTTCTCCCATTTTCAAAGTGCCTGCTGCTTTACCCATGGAGTTAATGTTGTTCTCCCAAACCTCCAGAGAAACTGTGTTCTAGCAGACACAATCCCTGCCCTGTGTCTCTTCAAGGTTTCTGCTCTATTTCTTTTCAACCCAATAGAAAAGATAAGCCTTATTTGCTTATTTTCTTCTGCGTTACAGGTCCCATCCTCTCATTTGCTAACAGCTTCTGTTATGTCAGCACCTGCATCACTGGCTATTGCTAAACTCTTTTGGCCTGAGACAGAAACACCAAAAATGACCCTCAAGAATGCCATGAAGATGGAGACTGGGTAAGTGGGGCAGCTGCCTGACTGATGACTATGTAGGCTGAGTAACAAAGAAAACAATTTCAAAGTTTCACCAAGTATGACATCCACAGAGCACAGCAAATGAGAGTATTGGAGTGACTTTCATTTCCTAGTGATAATTACTCAAGGCTTCACCACAAAAAGATATTGCTTCAGTACTTAAAAGTAACTTTGGTAAGTTACTTTCCAAAAAAGACAAGGGAAAACGGGGTTGCCTTTATAGTAAAAAAAGTTATTTCTAGATCCATCTTGAAGTACAACATCGTGAGTGACAGGATCATATCCATATGCTTACAAGGAAGTCCAGTAAATACCACTATCATTCAGATATATGCACCAACAACCAGAGCCAAAGAAGAAGA
>NW_006400103.1:1657692-1669230 GCF_000299155.1 Elephantulus edwardii | reverse complement strand
GTGCGGTTGGCGCAGGATAGAGCAGGGTTTAGAGCTGTTGTGCATAGGGTCGCTATGAGTCGGAAACGACTCGATGGCACATAACAACAACAACAACAACTTTGGTAAATGCCAGAATGTCAGTATCTTTTCTTGACTGTTCAAAAAAAGAACTGTACACACAGGACTGATTTTGTGAACTTTTATTCAAAACGGTTGCAAAGCCATAGGACAATTTTAGGAGGTTTCTCATAAAATAGAGTCAGAAGGAGGTAAGGGGTTTATTTTCAGAAAAGAGGAGTTTGTGGTATAGATACACTGAGCTTTCTTTCTTTGCCTGTTCAAAAGAAATAGGAAAGAAAGCAGAGAAAACTAAGAGATTTAGGCTATTGAAAGATACTTTCTTTAACAATAGCATTCATTAACTAGCAAGGTTTAAAATTCATTGCTCCTCTCCATAGGTAGAAATGTCACAATAATGAAAAATTCAGTTGCCTAACTATTGTGTATAGTTTGATTTTACTTGGAAAGTTAGTAAACATGCAATCTTGCCCAACATATTCTTTTGCATAGAAACATGCAGAAAAATGATAATGAAAGGAAATGGTCCATTTTAGGGGAGGAGATTAGATGGGAGGGACTGGATTAAGGAAGAGCATACAGGGGGACTTTGGGGCAAAGGGCATTCTGCTACTTAAATGAGATAATAAATACGCTGGCCTGCCTTGTAGGACTAATCTTCACAGCAAAGTTTTCATATATTTTAAGGGGTCCCTGGATATGCATACCTATTAAAAGACTGGAGGTTTGAGCCCACCTAGAGATAACTTAGGAGAAAAGCCTGCTGGTCTCCTTCTGGAAACAAGTAGCCATTGCAGACCTTGCGAGGGCTCCACTTATACACTGCAAGTCACTGTGAGTCAGAGTCAACTCAAGCACACTAGGGTGGGTTTTTTTAAAAGATGTTCTATAAATATTCTTGGTAGCTATATAATAAAAACTCTTCATATTTTTGTACCTCAGATTAAAGAGTAATATATCAGTACCCATACACTTTCAACAACTACAAACACAACCCCATCATGATTTATTGGAATCCAGGGATAAGCCTGAGAGTTAACTGTCTTTTCCTCTGAATAAACTCTTACTATATTGTTTCTATCCTGTGTCTCCATTCGTAGAAAACTCCTTGGTAATTCTGTAATTATTGTGTTTTGATAGTGAGTCAAGAAATCTCCTAGAAGCTGCAACTCAGGGTGCATCTTCATCCATTTCCCTGGTGGCCAACATCACAGTGAATCTCATTGCCTTCCTTGCCCTGTTGGCTTTTCTCAATTCAGCCTTGTCCTGGTTTGGAAGCATGCTTGACTACCCACAGCTGAGTTTTGAGGTATGGTTTTTCCATGCTTCTTTCCTCCATTTGTTTTTGTCTCTCTCAACCTAAAAATAAATTTGCAACAATCCTTTGCTAACCATCAATCACATGTTTTTTGTTGTTGCATATCCCCTTCCTCCATTTCCTCACTCTCTTTCCTCTTACCACTCCTTTCCTTCCCCAACACATATTCATTCTCTCCTCTCTCACCATGAACACTCAAGATTACATGCAATGACCCAGCCTCAACTTTAACTCTTAACAAATAAAACACTGTGAAAGGATAGCCAAGCCTGAAAGGGACGCAGAAGAGTAGGAGCAACTTTGGAGCTGAGAATGAGGCAGAAATGGAAATGGATGCTTATAAACACTATTGGTTTGTTTTTGTAGATGATATGCTCCTACATCTTCATGCCCTTGTCCTTCATGATGGGAGTTGACTGGCAAGACAGCTTTATGGTTGCCAAACTCATAGGTTATAAGACATTCTTCAATGAATTTGTGGCTTATGAACACCTTTCAAAATTCATTCACCTGAGGAAAGAGGCAGGACCCAAATTTGTGAATGGGCAACAGCAGTATATTTCGGTGAGTAACAGTTTTCATTTTTCTGTGTATATTCGTACCCAAAGCACTGAATAAACCTGTTGTCACTGAGTCATCTCCAACTCCTAACAGACTTTAGGACAAACAAAACTACTGTGGGGGTTTCGAAGGCTGTAATGTTCATAGTGCAGACTGCCAGAGTGACTAGTGGATTCATACCACTGACTATTTTGTTAATCAAGTGCTTAACCACTGTACCACTAGGGCTCCTTCATTCATCCAAGAACAAAAGAGACCACAAAATCGTGATCTCATGGCATTTCAAACTGCACATTGTTGGTGTGAACTGTCGTTGCACTGGCTCCTGGCTCATATGGTGCCATGCATGGACAGATGAAACCCTGTCACGCTGGCTCCTGGCTCCTACAGTCCAGGCACAGGCAGATGAAACCCAGTAACTACATGATCTTAGTGCCTGACTTTGGAAGAAGATCATCAGGTCTTTCCTCCTATATTGAACTTTTTTGTTATGTTAAGAGTGTGTGTGTGTGTGTGTGTGTGTGTGTGTGTGTGTGTGTGTGTGTGTAAACCTTACCACTGTGATCTATTTCAGGTGTTGTTGTTGTGTGATGTCGAGTTGGAACCAACCCATAGCTGACCTTCTAGCAGGTTTTCACAGGCAATAAAGCTCACAAGAAGAGATTGCTCATCTTTCTCCTGTGGAGCAGATGGTAGACTTGAATCATGTTTTTGGGTTGGAAGCATAACTCCTTACCACTAAGCCACCAGCATTTCCTTTTTACTAATAGCATTTAATTCTTTTGAACAATTTTAGATTTATAAGAAAGTTATATAGAAAGTACACATAGTTCCTTTACCGGATTTGTTATTATTAACTAAATTCCACAGTTTACATTCAAATTCACCCTTGGTGTGGTACAGCCCTCTGGGTTTTACTAATACACACAATTTTGTGTCAACCATCCCAGTAATGTGCACTCCTGACCCTGAGATCCGTCTACTTGCCCCTCCCACTCCCCTGGAATCCCTGGCAGCCTCTGATTTTTTTTCATTGTATTTATAATTTTGTCTTTTCTAAATTTTAATGTAGCTAGAACCAAGGTGTAGCTTTTCCAAAATGAATTCTTTTACATAAGCCAAACAAACCCACTACTATGGAGTCAATTCTCTCTCAAAGTGCCTTCATCAGGTTTTGAGGCTGTTAATGCTCTATTTGTAGGAATGTACCAGAATCTGTGCATCCAGTTTTTGAAAGATGATCAAATGCTGGTGATTTAAATGTAAAGAAATTAATTTCTCACTTTGAGCCTGAATGAAGCCCTCATTCAGGGCACTGACTCTAGGGCTCTTATGTTTGAGAAGTAGAGGGGAAGGTCCCTGGCTTTTTTCAGCTTAGATTCATTGGTGATCATGTGACAAGTATTTTACTCTTCATTAGTGGTTGCTTGCTGTAATTGCTTAGTCTGGTCTTTCATACCTCAAAGAGATTGATTTAAGATATACCTTTTGCTATTGTTGTTCTATTAAGGTAAACAAAACAAAACACACCACAAAACACAAAACTTATTCCCAGTGAAGATTACAGCAACAGGAATAAAAGTTAGGATGTACAACATCTATTTTGGAGAGAGAAACAATTCAATCCATAATAGTAAACAATAGGCTAAATTAAGTGAAATGCATTCCAGTCCTGATACCTAGTTAGCAAGAGAAAACTCTTCTTGTCAATCAGGAAAAACAATTTTCAGTTCTGGAAATTCTAAGCAGTTTTGTGAAAAGGTTACTAAGAAGGTAGAGACAGAAAAGTAGAGCTGATTAATATTTGGTGTGAGCTCAAAGACACAGGGAGTGTTTGCCATTGTTGAATCATGAGGGGAAAATATTTTGTACCTCCAAATTTCTGAGCTCCCAACAGCAAAATGAGGGGGAAAGTTACTGTAATTTCTTCTTACCAACTAAGATGTTGGGCTTTCCCTTGGAGAAAGTTTCACGTTTGTAAAGTCTCAGGCCATGAGACAAAAACCCTGGTGATGCCCATTGAACTATGCCCATTGCTGACCATCGAAAAACTATCTAGGGAAGAAATCAGGATGTAAACAGCATGATGTCTTACTTAACTTGAGCTACTGTAATAGAAATACCACAAGTGAGTGGCTTTAAAAAAGAGAAAGCTCTAGAGAAAGTTCTGGAGACTGAAGCCTCTAATTTGGGCTGTCAGTTCTATGTGCCTCTCTGTTTCTGAGACTGCCAATAAACCTTGTCCTTTTGGTGCTTGTAAACCATCTTTATGTGGCATTTGTAGCCTTCCTCTGTATATATCTGTGCCTACTCTTTTTGTAACCACTCTCCTATGATGTGGCCTTATTAACATAAAAAAATGAAGCCCAGTTCCAAACAAGATTACTCATCCACCAGTGCACAACTTGATACAAAGCATGAAGGATGAATGGAACACTCCTTCCATTGTTCCTTCTTCTCTTAGGATAAACATACTTTTTTTTCTACATGTAGTACATGCTGTCATATAGAGAAGTATAAGAGGCATAGAAAGAAAAGAAGGTTACCTCGCTTTTCTCTGCTCCCAGTTCCTCTCTTTGCAGAATATTGTCTTAGTCATGTACCTTACTCTTTGAAACATGCTTTGGATATAGTTATATATCAGTGCCTACAGCACAGTACTTTATAGTATGTAATAATTTTTTAACCAATCTATTTGCTGAATATTGTTCTCAATGCTTTACCCTTATAATCAAAGCTAATATGTCTGTCCTTGTGCATAATACACAGTCCTCTCCTGTACAAGAAAAGCTGGAGGATGTATTCTTTTTCTAGTACAAAGCATCATCTCAGCTTCTTTTTCTTCTTGTTCTAAAACCATTCCTGGCCACATCCTGTGCATGCCCTCCTCAAAGATTTTCAGAAATGGCACAGAGGAACCTGAAGCCTTCTGCCCTCTCCCCCCATAGTCTAACAATTAACCTCTCTGCTTTCAAAGCCAATGAACAAATATGAGAAACACTAGAGAGAGCAGGAGACAAAGAGAGGGAAGTGGTTGCTTTTCAAAGAATGGTGGACTGTGCTTGCAGTAATTATCCAGCCTGCTATAAGCCTGATTGAAAAGATCAACAAAAGGGTTCCCAGAACACTGAAGAAGTGAGCCTTACAATCAACTAAAAAGTTACCATGACTGTTTCAGTCGGAATGTTAGCTTTTGAAAACTTTGATCAGCAAAATCTTACCTGCTTTGTTCTTTCAATCAAATCTGAATTTGTAAAGATAATGGGGAATAATAATATGATTGCTGAGGTGTGTGGGTACCTCTGCCAGTGTGATGAGTCTTCAAGTCAACTTAAGAAGGAATTAAAGGGTCTGAGCACCTTAGCCTGTACAAATGGAGCCAACAGCTGTGCTCACACTTCTGTACACTCTACCCTCTTTCCAACTGTCCGGTGAAAGGACTGCCCCTTTCCTATGTCCATACATACATGCATACTCATATTCCTATGAGGAGGTAACAGATTTGAGGTGCATGGAAAGAGGCGAGGAATTACAAGCCACATTTTGCTAATGTAATTCCTTTTAAACTATATCATTTCCAAGGTACAATTTACATAGTAAAAAGTGCCCATTTAAGTGTATATTCAGTTTTGATGAATGTGTCACCTGTGTAACCATCACATCACCCAAAACATCTTCATCACCCCTAAAATACTGTTTTAATGGACCATTGCAGTTAACACATTTCTCCAGCTTTGTCCCAGGCAAGTAATGATATGCTAGGCTTTCATACATTGTAAATAGATTTTGTTTGTTTTAGAATTTCATGTAAATGGAATCCCAGAGCATCCATGTTGTTTCGTGTGATTTTTTTCCCTTTTTTTTAATATTTCAGAGCAGTATTCTGTTTTATGAATAGTTTATCATCTTGCCTCTTGGTGGACATTTGGATTATTTCCTGTTTGGGGCTGCTAAGAATGATGCTGCTGTGACTATTTATATGCAGGTCTCTGGGCAGGTGTTATGCTTTCTCCTGAGTAAATTGCTAGAAGTGAGATTTCTGGGTCATATCTGGCAATATACCTTAACTTAAGATAGCCCTGACAACTGGTCCAAAGAAGGAGTGTTATTTTACGTTCTCCCCTACAAGGTATATGAATTTCAGGTGATCCACATCTTTGCCAGTGATCCACCATCTTTGGTATGGTAAGGCTTCTTAAAGAAATTATTCCAGTGGATGTGAAGTTATATCTTACTGTACTTTTAATGTGTGTTTCCCTCATGACTCATGATGTCAAGCATCTTTTTGTGTATTTTATAGCATTGCATATCTTTTGTGAAGTGTCCTATCAATTTTCCATGAGTATTTGTTTTCTTTTATTGAGTTGTAGCAGTTACATTCTGGCTAATTCCTTTGTTGGTTGTCTCCTTTCTGGGACCAATTTAGTATCTCCTGCAGGTATAATACTTGGCACATAATGACAAGTGACTAGGTCTTAGTTAAGAACTTTTAAATCATTGACTAGGTGAAAAGATTACTTCTAAGTACTGAGGGGACAAGGGGAACATGTGGCTGCTAACTCCAAGTCCTTTGCAGAGCTGAATGCATACATCCTCTCTCCACACACCTTCAGAATTCATGGGGAGAGGAAACATCTTGGAAACCATGGGTATTGGCATGCTACATTTATATGTCAGCCTGGTATTCAGAACACAAGGCCCATTAGGATGTCAGGTTTACTGAGGTGGGTCAGATTATGTATCTATGCGTGTCTGTGTTTGCTTACAGATTCGTTCTGAGACCATTGCTACATATGCCCTCTGTGGCTTTGCCAATATTGGTTCCCTAGGAATAGTGATCGGCGGACTAAGTAAGTGAAGAGTTCAACAGAAGTGACATACTTCACACTTCCATCTTGCTCTTTAACTTCACATGGGGGGTTGGGAGGAGATGTCTTATAGCAATAGTATATCCTTTTGAATCTATTTTTATCTCTACTCTTCAATATAGCTTTCTCATAGGCATCCATAATAACCTCAAGTCTAAGTTGAGGTAAGAATTGCTCAAATAAACTTCAGAAAGCATTTCCTCAAATGTATATCTGCTTCCCCTAAGCTAGGGATCCCACACAGGTTTAACTTTGTGTTGCAATCCCAATAACTGTCTTAAGGGCTCCAGGAAGTTTCTGAAGTCCAAGTGGAACTTCAGTGGGAAAACCTGTGATGTCTATCACAGTGGAGATGGTGCTAGATGGGTTGCAAAGATCTGAGATCCCTCTTGCAGCCCATCTGCCTCGTCATCTGTCCTCAATATACTGTCAGCCCTTTGGGTTAGAGCTACCCTTTGGGTATTGTCTATGGAGGAAAGGGAACATTAGGCTTTATAGTGAAAACCTACTTGGATGTGAATCTTATCACTAAGCTTTTGAACCTGGATTTCTCAGTTGACTTGAAACCCCAGAGGCAGGGAATCTTTATCAGTAGCCTCACACACTTGCTTTCATATTTCCAGCATCCATGGCTCCTTCCAGAAAGCGAGACATCGCCTCAGGGGCAGTAAGAGCTCTGATTGCAGGAACCATCGCTTGCTTTATGACGGCCTGCATTGCAGGTACTTTGAGTCTCCATGAATTCACACTATGGCATCTGTCAAGGGCAATGCCTCCAGCATGCACATGCAGCAAACACAGCCACAGGAAGCTGTGAGTTGGAACTGTCATCAAGCTTATTGAAGAGCTAATGAGTGGAGCTAGCGGGAGACAGTAAGTAAGTAAGATCCTTGACTTCATTATTAGTAAAATAAAAGGCATTCTGTTCCACTTCCAGGCATGCTGTCTGACACTTCTGTGGACATCAACTGTCATCACATTTTTGAGAGTTCCTTCAACTTCAGTAGGCCTAGAAACACAACTGAAGAGGTCTTTTGTTGCCAAAGTCTATTCAACAGGTATCTTGAGTAACTCTTTAATTCCATCTTTGATAATTTAATCAGGCCTAGGAGCCCTGCCAATCTATTTTTCTAACTTATATATGAAATGATAATGTAATAAAGTAATAATGTGGCAGTTCTAGTCACCTTTCCTTTTTACTTTTCTCAGATAAGTAATCAGAACACTAACTTAAATAAGTATTTACTATGTGGCCAGCTGTATGATGGACCCTTCATAGAAATGATCTCCATCAAACTTTACAACCATAAGTTAGGTGTTAAATTTTTGCATTAGATAAAGCCAAGGTTGAGAGAAGCTACATTACTTAGACAAGGTAATTAGTACAAATATAACTAAGATGCAGAACTGAAATGTATCAACCTGTAGCATAGAGCAGGTATCCAGCCCCTTCCAGGACCCCCTTTCACAGCAGTGAAGCCAGACAGGTTGTGTGGACAGCCTGGCGATGGACTGGAGTGGAAGTGGGCCACCAAGATCCCTATGGTCGATTCTAACCCTTTACTGTTTCTAGCAGAAAAACCAATAATACTTACCCCATCTAACCTTCTTAGTAACTGACACAATGAATCTTTTGTTTATTCTAAAAGAAATATAAAGGTCTTTCAGACCATTCAGGATTTGAGACCCCAAATTAACTCCCTTATACAGCTGTCCCTTAACTAGATGTGAGAAGGGTTTTTTGTTATTTTTAGAGTGTTATCTTTTACCTGCTCTTTCCCTGGTGTCCACTAACTGCCTTATTTTATTTATTTATTTATTTATTTTTTACCAGCACTGTTGTCCAGGGGAAGACTATACCAGGAGGAAACTCTAGCCTGTATTTTTTCAAGGGCTGCTGCAAATTGTTGAACCCATCCACATTCAACTGTAGCCAGATTTTAAATCCATTTTGAGTCCAGGATCTTCTCAGTGAAACATCTGAATAAAGCTGCTGGATTTTCTTACTTTGAGGAGGACAAGAATCCCAAATTCTCCATAGGTTGATAACTCCCCTATGGAACTGGCTTTATCTGGAAGGAGAGGGCAGGAGTTAATCTTCCATATCTACAATATTGACTGCTACACATTCCCCTCTACTTCTGCCCTGTTGAGACAATTGTTCTGGCAGTGTTTTCTGATGTTGGAGTTTCAGATCATTTCTTTCTAAAATAATTGAAGTTTCCCAACAACTAGGCTAAGACTTAACTAATGGGACATTGTTGTTGTTGTTGTGACCATTGATTCAGAACTGACGCATAGCTGACCCTCCAGCATGTTTTCAAAGGCAATAAATTGCACAAGAAGATACTGATCATCTTCTTTCTGTACAGCAGTTGGTGGATTAAAACTGTGGGCCTTTGGACTGGTAATGCAATTCCATCCTTACCATTAAGCCACCACAGTTCCCTTAATAAATATAGTGGTTTATTAAGTTTCAATTTTAGTTGTTATTGTTTGATGCCACCAACTCACAGCAACTGTATGTGCAGAAAAGTAAAATGTGGCTGAGAAATGTGCAGTACTCACAGAATCATTGCTATGCCAAAGCCCATTGTTACAGTCACTGTTTCAATCCATTGGAGAAAGAGTCTTTATTCCTTTTCATTTTTCATTCTTTTTCAAGACAGAAAAAGGAGCATATTGGCTTTACTTCTTTCAAAACCAATCTTTTCATCTTCTGGCAATCACAGTACATTCAATATTCTCTGCCAACACCATCATTCTAATACGTTGCTTCTTCCTCAGTTCTCTTATTCATTGTCCAGCATCCACACATTACATAGTTGTTATGTACTGTCGAGTCAAAATCAACTCATAGCTGATCTTCTAGTGGATTTTCAGAAGCAGTTAATCACTCTGGAAGAGATTGCCCATCCATCTCCTGTGGAGCAACTGGTGAATTCAGACCATGTGACTTTGGTGGTATAGCACCTTACCATGAAGCCATCAGAGCTCCTTCATGCATCATGTTGTTTATTGTTGTTAAGGGCTGTCCAGTTGAGCACAACTCATAGAGACCCTCAAACAAAAGACCTGAACCTTTTTCTATAACTATTGTTGTTTTTCTAAGTTCATAGGGTTTCCAGAAGGGTGTTGTTTAGGAAGTGTATGCACTCCTGTTTCCAAGCCTGTCTTAATCTGTCTTAATCCATACACCATAGGCAACTGAAAATAACCATCACTTGGACAGGTCCAGTTAGTCCTCAAAGTTCCTTGTTACTTTTTAACACTTTCTGCAGCAGATTTTCCTAAGTGTCCATGTGCCCTTCTTTTCTTTCTTTCTTTTTTTTCTTGTTGTGTACCATAGAGTTGGATCTGACTGGCACAGGAGGGGATTGCCCCTCCTTCTCCAGTGGAGCAGCTGGTGGATTCGAACTGCACATCTTCGAGATTGCAGTGAAGCTTCTTGCCCCTAGGCCACCGGAGCTCCCTTCCATGTGCCTTTCTGACCAATTAATTTTTAAATTATATCTGGGACCACTATTCCTTAAATACTTACAAGTCTTTTAAGAACTCTTTTTCTTCATTTTAACAAGGATTTAATAACCACTACCTTATGGCATTTTATCAATTACATTTTCTTCTTTTGATGTTTTCCAAATTATGAAAAATAATAACCTGTTCAATGTAAAACTATAGATTATGTATATTTTTTAAAATGTGACTCTTAACTCCACTCTGTTCACTTTAACTCTTTCTAGTCTCACCCCTCTGAGATTATTAGAATAAGTCTTTATATACTGTTTTCAGTTTGCTTCTCTTCACTTGGCAATATTTCCCAGATAATCCTACAAGTTATGAGGTATAGTGCTAGCACCCTCTATCCCTCTCCCATTTGCCTTGTGTGGTGTGAGCATGGGGATGGGGCATATGTTTAACATAAATTAAATAATCCATATACATGGAGGGAAGGGATTTAGACTTCTTACAGGCAGGTAACCTAATAGCTAATAGCCTGATATGTAAATTTCTTTACTTTCCTCCCACATTCAGATTGCTGTTGTTATTTGCTGTTGAGTTGACTATGACTCCTAGTGATACTATGCACAATAGCTCTCAACCCTGCTCTATCCTGAACCAGTCTCACTCTCTCTGACACATCTACCTTCATACCCCAGTTGCTCTATCAATCCACCTTATCTGGAGTCTTCTTTTCCTGCTTGCTCTGTTGCTCCACCCTTCCAAGCATAATGTCCTTCTCCAAGGACTGGTGCCTCCTGGCAACATACCCAAAGTATGTGAAACAAAGCTTCAAAATCTTTGCCTCCACGGAGCAGCTTAGTTTTACCCTCTAAAGGACAGACTTGTTACATTTCAAAAATATAAACATACCTTGAGATGATATCTTTATAAAAATGAAACTATTATATGTTTGTAAAGCTTATTCTTTGGTAATAATTTCTTCATAGATATTCCTTCCTGGTCACTTGCAAAATTTTAATTCATTCTTCTCAAAGACATTAAAATAGATTGTAGTATATTCTTTATTTTTTTTTTCAATAGAATATAAGGTTTTATTTGCTGCCACTCCTTAGGAGGCAGTAAGCTTTCCAATTTGTCTAGTCCTGGTAAAAAAAGGACACAAGAGATTGCAAATCCACAGGTGTGGAGAAAGGACTGTAAGGTTCACCCCAAAATACATCCTCCAGCAATGACTGACCCACATGTCACACCTCTATTAGTCCTTTG
>NW_006400103.1:1632246-1656862 GCF_000299155.1 Elephantulus edwardii | reverse complement strand
TCTGTGTTTCTGCAGAGGCCACACATCTGGGAGCCAAAGCGTGACTGATCCCTCCATTGTGTCTCCATCGGCACAAGCTGGCTCCGTTTCTCGGCAGTAATAACACTTTCCATAGAAACAAGTACTGTTTCCTACAGTTAGGAAGGTGCTGAGCAGCTGCTCGGTGGCAACAGGCTTGATCTCTGTCCGCAGATTAACAAATCTTCCAACCACCAAAGGGGCCCGGTGGAAACCCAGGATCCTGTCCAAATGAAAGGCAGCTACCTCTGCATTGTGGGCGGGAGCCGCAGTGGCGGCGGCTGGGGGCGGTGAGCGCGGCGTGGGGCTGCCCCTCCCCGGAGGCGGCGGGGGCGGCTGGGGCCGCACCGCACAGCATCGGCGGCCATGGAGCGAGCCTAGGGCCCGGCAGGCTTGCTGGAATTGTGGGAAATACATCAGTGAAGAAATGGACTAGTGTGTCTGAGCATGGAGTCTCCTTGCTGACCATCACCCCCAGCTCTCCTTGATAAATGAGAGCAATTGGGTCAGGAGAGAAGGAAAAGATTGTAGTATATTCTTTATTAATGTGTTACTCCTTCCTCTATGGACAAGCATTCTTTTCCCCCCAGTTTTGTTTCTATTTTGAATAGTACTTGTGCATCTATCTTTAGATATTGTGGACTTCATTATCTATAGACTTTTGGCAGAAATATAATATAGATCCCATATAAATTTTCTAATAGCCATAATAAATAACATAAATAATAATATTAAAATTATTTGCTAGTAAAACAAAAAAATTCAGGTAAAATAATAATAGTACCTGATAATATATTTAACACCAACATATTCAGAATAGTGTTATTTCCGTAAGATTTTATGTTCCTTTAATCAAACTAAGTCTTAAAACAATTTATATTTTACATTTAGTACACATCTCAAATTAGACTCTAAATTTACATTGGCAATGCCTAATTTTTATTTTAATTCTGTAAAATTCTAAAATCAGAGTTAAAAAAATCTAGATTTTTCAGTAACATATAGGTATCAATTCTTAAATCAAATTAAATACTTAGTTGTCTATTATATAGCACACTTAGAGTACTACCACATTGCACAGTGTATTTCTATATGATGATTTACCAGGTGAATTGAAGTTTGTGTATATTAATATTAATATATATGGAAAAGTGCATTATTTTTATTTTTACTTGTTCAAAGCTTTTTTTCTGATATATTTTTTTTATCTCTCAATGTATGTGTTGTATTTCTTTATAAATGCAACTTGTTCACACAAGATTTGTATTGGTTCTTTATTAAGAGAATTTACATCTTTGAATTGAAAATAATTCATGAGCTTAAATGTTGGAAAATCAGAAATTGTGAAAAATGAAACAGAGCACATTCTAGGCATTAGTGAGATGAGATGGGTTGGCCAGCTTTTGTTGTTGTTGTTGTTATGTGCCGTCAAGTCGTTTCCAACTCATAACGACCCTATGCACAACAGCCCTAAACCCTACTCTATCCTGCGCCAACCGCACCGCCTCTGACACACCCATCCCGATTACCCCAGTCACTGAATCAATCCATCTCATAGAGGGTCTTCCCCTCCTGCGCTGTCCCTCCACCCTCCCAAGCATGATGTCCCTCTCCAAGAACCCGTCCCTCCTGGTAACATGTCCAAAGTATGTCAGACGAAGCCCCAGAATCCTTGCCTCCAAGGAGTAGCTTGGTTTAATCCTCTCCAAGGTGAATCTGTTTGTTTTCCTGGCAGTCCATGGTACATTCAGTACCCTTCTCCAGCACCACAGCTCAAAAGCATCCACTCTCCTTCTGTCCTCCCTAGTCATTGTCCAATTCTCTGATGCATAACAAGCGATTGCAAATACCATGGCCTGTATCAGGCGCACCTTAGTCTCCAGAGAGACACCGTTGCTCCTGAGTACGTTTGAGAGGTCCCTAACGGCAGACTTTCCCATCGTGATACGCTTTTTGATTTCCTGACTGCTGGTACCAAGAGTGTCGACTGTGGAGCCGAGCAAACTGAAGCTGTGGACACTCTCAATCTCTTAGTCAACCATCCTGACGCTGCTAATTGGTCCAGTGGCGAGAATCTTTGTCTTCTTGACATTGAGCCTTAGTCCATACTGAAGGCTGCAGTCCTTGACCCTTCGCAGCAAGTGCATGAGGTCCTCCTCAGTTTCAGCAAGCAGGGTTGTGTCATCTGCATAACGCAGATTGTTAATAGATCTTCCACCAATCCTGATGCCACAATTCTCCTCATAGAGCCCAGCTTCTTGGATAATTTGGCCACTTTAAATCAGATAGTCATATGGTATATTACACTGGGAATGAGAAATAGGGTGTTGTATTCATAGGCAAAAAGTCAATTTCAAGTTCTATGCTGAAATACAATGTTGTGAGTGATGTGGTATTATCCATATGCATATAAGAAAGGCACATTTAATATGGCTATTATTCAAATATTATACATATCATACATAGGGTTTTCAGAAGCCTGATATTTCAAAAGTGGATGGCCAATCCTTCTTCCTAGTCTGTCTTAGTCCGAATGCTCAGATTTAGAAAAGTATCTGACAGACAAGCATTTTACAGAAAAAAGCAGATGAAAGGTATTTCCCCATTTGTAATTAACCAAGTTTTCAGTGTTGTTCCTCCCTTTGACATAAGTGTCTTGACCCTCCCATTTCTGTGCTCCACCATCCACCAGCATCCCCTTCAACTTCCACCCACTTTCTTCAACACCTATCTCCCGTTGTCCAGCCCTGGATCTGATAACTTATATATCTCAAGTATTATGGGCTTCTCTGTTTCCAAATTCTTCAGCTACTGACAATTTCTTATCTTGTGGCCTGTCTCTTGAGGTTAGGGGTAATGTTTCCCAAGTGAGGGTGATGTGTCCTTTAGATCTGGTATATAGAGTTGTTTTCCTAGCCCCCAAGCTCCAACAATTTCAGACTCCACCTTGACCTGCCAGGCCTCTGGATCATGTTTACCTGTTGGGTGGGGGAAGCTTAAGTCCCTGCCTACTGACCCTTTTCTTCCCTTCTGAAATTCCTATTTCAAGGTTTAAGGTTGTTGTACATAGGGTCACTATGAGTCACAGGCAACTTGACGGCATATAACAACAACAACAATTATTAAAATAATTGCTCCTACATGTAGAGCCAAAGAGAAATTGAGATTTTTTACCAAATTTTACAGGTCAAAATTGACCAAACATGCAATCAAAATGTGTTAATGATAATTGGTGACTGGAATGCAAAGTTGGAAACAATGAAGAAGGAATAGTAGTTGGAAAATATGGATTTGGTGATAAAAATCAGGATGCAAATAGAATGATCAAATTCTATATTTTCAATAATTTATTCAATATTAATACCTTTTTTTGTAAATATTTTTTTAAAAAGACACAAACTATGACTTTACACATGAATCTCACCTGATGGGCTGCATTGGCATCAGATTGACTATATGGAAGAAATCGCTGGAGAAGTTCAATATTGGCAGTCAAAAGTAGACCAGGAGTGGACTGTGGATCAGACCATTGGGTCAAAGAAAATGAAAATAAGTCCACGAGACCCAAGATATAATAATCTTGAATCTATTCTATCTGAATTTCAAGGTCTTAGGAACAGGTTTGAGGCATTGAACACCAGATGATTTATAGTATGATATTAAGGATATCACACATGAGATGGATCTTAGCTGAAAGCAGGGAGTATCCTCTGGAATGTCTATCTGTGTTTCATTGATTATGCAAAGGCGTTTGACTGTGTGGATCATAACAAACTGCGGCTGACTCTGAGAAGATTGGAAATCCCAGAACACTTGATCACGCTGATGCGAAACCTATACTTGGACTAAGAGGCAGTCGTCAGAAAAGAGTAAGGAAACTGCATGGTTCAAAATTGGGAAGGGTGTACGCCAGGGATGTGTCCTGTCTCCATACCTTTTCAACCTGTGTGCAGAACAGATTATCCAGCAGGCTGGGCTCCATGAGGAGAAATGCGGCATCAGGATTAGTGAGAAATCTATCAACAATCTGCATTATGCAGATGACACAACCCTGCTTGCTGAAACTGAGAAGGATCTGAAGCACTTGCTGCAGAGGGTCAAGGACTGCAGCTTTCAATATGGATTGAGGCTTAATATCACAAAGATTCTCACCATTGAACCAATTGGCAGCATCAAGATGGATGGTGAAGAGATTAAGATTGTTCACAGCTTTAGTCTGCTTGGCTCGACAGTCAACACTCTTGGCACCAGCAGCCAGGAAATTAAAAGACACATTGCGATGGGAAAGTCTGCTGTTAGGGACCTCTCCAAAGTACTGAAGAGCAATGGTATCTCTCTGGAGACTAAGGTGCATCTGATACAGATCATGGTCTTTGCAATCACTTGTTATGCATCAAAGTGTTGGATAATGACTAGGGAGGATAGAAGGAGAATTGATGCCTTTGAGCTGTGGTGCTGGAGAAGAGTACCATGAACTGCTAAGTAAACAAACAGATTGATCCTGGAGAGGGTTAAACCAGGCTGCTCCTTGGAGGCAAGGATTCTGAGGCTTCGTCTGACATACTTTGGTTGTGTTGTAAGGAGAGACTGGTCCTTGGAGAAGGACATCATGCTTGGTAGGTTGGAGGGACAGACAGCGCAGGAGGGGAAGGCCCTCTATGAGGTGGATTGATTCAGTAACTGGGATAATCGGGATGGGTGTGTTGGAGACAGTGATATTAGCACAGGCAGAGCAGAGTTTAGGGATGTTGTACATAGGGTCACTATGAGTCGCAAGCGACTCAACAGCACATAACCACAACAATACATGAATAAAGCAAAAGGTCATTTAAAAAGACAAAGGAGAAATAAAAACTGAAATGGATGTCAGAAGAGACTCTGCAAATTACACTATTGCATCAAGAAGTCAAAACAAAGGGAAAACATGTCTAAGTAAAAGAGCTCAACAGATTTCAAAGCTCAGCTTGAGAGGACAAAGCAAAGTATTACAATGGAATGAGCAGAGGCTGTAATTGGAGAATAACTCACTCTGCATTTCTCAAATGGAGAGAACTAAAAAACCTTGAGTCACAATACTGAAAGATGCTATAGATAACATATTGAATGACCCAGAAAGCATCAAAAGAAGATGAAGGAAATACACAGAATCACTGTACCAAAAAGAACTGATTGACATAGTAAAATTTCAGGAACACCATATGAGCTAGAGCCAATGGTAATGAAGAAGGAAGTGAAAGCTACATTGAAAACATTAGTAAAAAAATAAGGCCCCAGGAATCGATGGGATACCAATAGGCTTGTTTCAATTAACAGATGCAGCCTTGGATGCGCTAACCAGTCTATGCTATGATTTTGGAGGCCAGCTTTCTGGCCAACACATTAGAAGAAGTCCATATTTGTTCCCATTCTCCAGAAAGGTGATCCAACTGAATGCTGAAACTAGCAACCAATATCATTAATATCACATGCAAGCAAAATACTGCTGAAGATCATTTAAAAATGACTAGCACAGTACATAGATAGAGAATTGCCAAAAGTTCAAGTAAGATTTAGAATAGGCTGTGTCACTAGGGATATCATTGCTGATGATAGATGGATCTTGACTGAAAGTAAAGAATATCAGAAGATTGTCTATTTGTGCTTTATTGAATATATTAAGGCATTTGACTGTCGATCATAACAAGTTGTGGCTGACATTTAGAAGAATGGGACAAATACTGCATGGTGCCACTGTTGTAGAATGGAACAGACATCAGGGTTGGGATAAGACTGAGAAAAACTGGCTAAATTATGTATACTGCATTTAAACAGATGAGGGAGAGAACAATTTAAAAGCGATACATGATAGGATATTATGGTTATCACAAGAGTCCAGAATTAAGGTTGCATAGCCGAGTGTACTCGAGGCAATGTGAAGGGTGCAGGGGGGTTGTATACCAATGAAATAATTTTTCTTTTACTTTTCAAAGAGAGGAACGAACTGGGGGGCGGCCTTGCGCAGGGAGAAAAGTGCAACAATGAATGAATGGAAATCCAAAATCTCTGTAAATGTTCATTAAAATTAAAAAAAGGAAGAAGAATGGGAGTCCCAGAGCATTAATTTTGCTAATGTTAAATCTACACCTGGACCAGGAAGGTTTTGTGTGAACAGTGCAGAAGAGCACTGCATGGTTTAAAATTAAAAAAGGAGAGTTTCGGGGTTGCATTCTCTCTCCATACCTATTCAACCTGTATGTCGAGCAAATTATTTAAGAAGCTGGGTTCTATGAAGAGGAATGTGGCATCAGGATTGGAGGGAGACTCATCAATAACCTGTGTTATGCAGATGACACAAAGTTGCTGAAAGTAAGGAGAACTTGAAGCACTTGTTACAGAAAATAAAGAAATATAGTTTTTAATATTGATTGAATCTCAATATTAAGAAAATATCCTTTTTTAAAAAATTTTATTTTATTGATTCTGATGAACATTACAGAGGTTTTGGATTTTCATTCATTCATTGTTGCAATTTTTTCTTTACCGCCCTCCCCCCAGTTCTCTCCTTTCTTTGAAAAGTAAAAGATAAACTTCTTCGTTGTTATACAATCCCCCTGACCCCGACCCTGCCTCCCCCGCCCCCGCCCCAAATGCACTCCACTATGCAACCTTAATTCTGGATTCCTGTGATAATCATAATATGCTATCATATATCACTTTTAAACTGTTCTCTCCCTCATCTGTTTCAATTTCATATACATAATATATCCAGTTTTCAAGAAAATATTCTTATCAATGGATCAATAGGCAACATCATGATGAGTGGAGAAGAGATTAAAACTGTTAACAACTTCATCTTACTTGGATCCACAATTAATACCCTTAGTACCAGCGTCAGGAAATAAGGATATGCATTTTACTGGGAAAGTGCAGTTAGGAAATCTCAAAATTATTGAGAAGTAATGATGTCAGTAGGAGGACTAAGGTGTGTCTTATTCAGGCCATAGTCTTTCCAATCACCTGCTATGCATCTGAGAGCCAGACAATAATGCAGATAACAAAAGAATAATTGATGCCTTTGAAGTGTGATATTGGAGGAAAGCACTGAACATGCAAAAGAACAAATATGTCTTGGAGAGGGTACAGTCAGAGTGCTCTTTAGAGGCAAGGGTGAGGCTTCACTTCACATACTCTGGACATATTGCTAGAAGGGTTATTCCTTTGAGAAGGACATGATGCTTAGAAGAGTGGAGGGTCAGTGAAGGAGAGGAAGACCGTTGACCAGGTAGATTGACATGGTGACTGCCACATGGGCTATAGTGTCTCAGGAAGTGTGTAGATGGCACAGGATAGGACAGGGTTCAGATTTTTTATTCATAAGGTTGCTATGAATTGTACTTGACTCAACAGCATCTAACAAAAACATAACAGCAAGGGTGTGTAAGCCCCAGTAAAGTGAGCTGGTGAGCACTTTTTGGTATGTTGTCTCCAGAAATGTCCCCATAAACATCCAGTGATGTGATGCCTCTGGATCAGGTTGCCTCCTCAAGGGAACATCAATCTATGCATAGTAATGCCTTTATTCATTTTCCTATGACAAGTTAAGGGGCTATTTGTCTTCCTTCTCATTTTCTCTTCTTTCCACCATCACCCATAGTCTGTATAGTCTGTGTGTTTTCCTTTGTGATTCTTCACTTGTTGTGGGCAGTCACTCAGGTTTTTTCTGTTAGATCTAGTTTCAAGCCAAGACTGTCATATCTACTTTGCAGAATTTTTGCACTCTGTCTAGACCACCCATGAATTTTAAAATCTCCTGCTCTCTCCACATCTGTCTTCATATTAAAACAGTTTTCACTAATCTTAAAGTCCTTTATTGATTTGATTTTTGGTTTATTTTTACATAACACATGATGGCTCCAGATAGTAAAAACCCACAAAACCAAAAACCTCACTGCCCTTGATGGGTCCATTCCAACTCAAGGTCACACACACACACACACACACACACACACACATACACACACTGGGCTTATGAAGTTATAGTTCTTTACTGAAGGAGACTGCCTGTCTTCCTTTCAAGGAGCACGAAATCTTACATACTACCCCACCATGACATCTTTCCACATATGTTTCCTAATTCTAATAAAGATGACATTTGCATTATCCCTTCTTGTTCTGTTGTTGTTTTCCATCAGTTTCAAAAAAGGCAAAGTGGGCAGAAATGTCTTTCTGTTAAACCAGAAACCTATGGCTATAAACAAAACCTCTGGTCCTACAGAAGGCTAGAAGTCTCAGTCAAGAACAAATTGGAGGCATGGGATATAGAGAAATTGTGGTTCCCTTCCCCACGGTAAAATTGTATCCAAGCAGCAAGCTTTGAGTGACAAGGTCTTCCTAACAACACAAATTATTACCAGGCATTCATTTTCTAAATCTCCCTAATTGCTTTCATATTTCTATAGTTTAATTAGGCTGGTAGGACACTGTGGAGAGCTTAAAATGTGAATCTGCCGACCAGAGAGAGCTGACTTTCAGTTATAGAACAATTCCAAAATTAAGCATATTTATAAAGAAGGTCTTGGTGACCAGGAAGGACACAGTGTGCCTTACTAGACTTAATGCTGAACAGACTGAAGAGGATGGAGGAAGCACAGGATTCAAGGAAGAAAGATCTAAGTACAAGTTTTCTGTGTGATGCTAATGAACCACATAAAATAGAACCCTGTGCCTCAAATCAACTCCAGCTAACAGAGACCCTCCAATGGTTTCCAAAGCTGCTCTTCTTTCTCCCATGAAATAAGACGGTAAATTTGAACCCGTGACCTCTCAGCAGTGAAACATGCAACACACTATGCCCCCAGAGCTCCCCTGAGAAAAGCTACTCTTTACTGCTACTTTTTAGTTAATTTAAAAAAAAAATTAAGTTCAAGGGGAAAAAATATACACACACACACAACCACTTTTTCTGGCTCTAATCACAATATTGTTGTTGTTATGTGCTGTTGAGTCACTTGCAACCTATAGTAACCCTATGTACTGCTCTGAAGTCTGTCCTGTCCTGAACCAGTCTCACTAATTCTACCACACCACCTCCATTGCCCCAGTTACTGTATCAATCCACCTCATCCAGGTTCTTCCTCTCATGTTCTGTCCCTCCACACTTCTGCACATGATGTCCTTCTCCGAGGACTGTTGCCTCCTGGCCATGTGTCCAAAGTAAGTGAGACGGAACTTCAAAATCCTAGCCTCCACAGAGAAACTTGGTTTCACCCTCTCCAAGACAGACCTATTTGTTTTATTGGTGGTCTGTGGTATGTTCAAGACACTTCTCCAGCACCACAATTTGAAGGCATTTATTCTTTTCCTGTTATAACTAGTCATTGTCCTGTTCTCTGATGCATAGCAAGTAATTACGAAGATGATGGCCTGGATTAGGTGTACCTTAGTCCCTAGACCGACATAGTTGCTTTTCAACACTCCGGAGGGGTCTCTGACAGCAGATTTTTCAAATGCAATTCGTCTTTTGATCTCCTGACTGTTGGTGTTAAGAGTGTTGATTGTGGAGCCCAGCAAGATTAATTGTTAACAACCTCAATCTCTTCTCCCCCCCCCATTATGGTGCTGCCAATTGACCCAGTGGTGAGAATCTTTGTCTTTTTGATATTGAGCTTCAATCCATATTGAAGACAACAGTTCTTGACCTTCCGCAGCAAGCACTTCATTTCTTCTTCAGTTTCAGCAAGCAAGGTTGTGTCATCTGCATAAGGCAGATTGTTGATGAGTCTTCCTCCAATCCTGATGCCACATTCCTCTTCATAAAGTCCAGCCTCCCATATGATCTGTTCTACATATAAATTGAAAAGGTGTGGAGACAGGATGCGTCTCTGATGCACTCCCATCCTGATTTTGAAGCATGCAGTGTTTCCCTGCTCTGTTCTGAGGACTGCTTCCTGATCCGAGTACAGGTTTCACATAAGCACGATCAAATGTTCTGGGGTTCCCACTTTCCTCAAGGTTAGCCACAATTTATTGTGATTCACACAGTCAAATGCCTTTGCATAGTCAATGAAACCCCGATAGACATTCCTCTGGTACTTTTTGCTTTCTGCCAAGATCCATCTGACATTGGCAATAATGTCTCTAGTGCCATGACCTCTTCTAAACCCAGCCTGTATTTCTGGTAGTTCTCTGTCAGTGTACTGTTCTGGTCGTTTCTGAATAATCTTCAGCAGGATTTTGCTAGTGTGTGATATTAGTGATATTGTTTGATAATTTTGTTACTTTATTGGGTCACTTTATTTTTGGAATGAAAACAGATATGGATCTCTTCCAGTCAGTTGGCCAAGAAGTTGTCCTCCAGATTTCTTGGCACAACTTAGTGAGCACATCCAGGGCAGCATCTGTTTGTTGCAATATGTCAACTGGTATTCTATCAATTGCTGGGGTCTTATTTTTTGTCAAGTCAGAGCAGCTTGAACTTCCTCCTTCATCACATTTTCTCCTGATCATATGTTGTTACTTTAAATTCTTCTGTGTCAGCCACTTCTTTCTGGTACAGTGAGTCTGTATACTTCTTGCATAAACAAAAAAAAAAACTCAAGCAATTGTCATTGCTTCAATGTGACTCAATAGTGACCCTATGAGATGAAATACAGCTCTGCAGAGTGTTTCCTAGGCCATAATCTTTAAGGGAATTAGTCAGTCTTGGCTGTCAAGTAGGAACAGACTCATAACTGACCTCCTATGGGTTTTGGTGGTGGTGGTGGTGGTGGTTGAGTACCATCGAGTCAGAAAGAACCAACCCAGAGCCGACCCTCCAAAGTGTTTTCAGAAGCCATAAGTCACACAAGAGATTGCCCATTCTTCTCCAGAGGAGCAGCTGGTGGATTCAAACCAAATGCCTTTGGGATTGCAGCAAAGGTTCTTACCGATAGGGCAGGCCACCAGAGCTCCCTAGTAGATTTTTCAAAGCAGTCAATGTCGCAGGATGAAATTGCCCAGCTTTCTCTCTCAGAGCTACTAAGTGGATTCCAGCTTCCAGAGAAGCATACCCCTTGGGCTAGCAGTGCAGCTCTCTAGAGACTGTGCCACCAGAGCTCCCTTTTAAGAAAATAAACATAACATACACATACTTCTCCCTCAGAACAGTTGTTGGGTTCAGCTTACTGGTCTTTTGGTTCTTTGACCACTGTGCTAAGAGGGTTCCTAAAAACAACACAAGCTTGTGCTAATAATCATGTTTCTCCAATAGGATGGATTGATACAGTAATTGTAACAATTGGTTCAAATATATCAGAGATGATAAAGATAACAGTAGCTGGTCAAGGTCCATTAGTCAAATTGGTTTGAGAACATGTAACAACATACGGGAGCTCTAGTGGCCTAGTGGCAAGAAGCTGTGGTGCAGTCCCGAAGGCACATAGTTCAAGACCACCAGCTGCTCCATGAAAGGATGGGAAATCTCCTCCCATGCGATTAACTGCCTCTGAAAACTCACAGGAAGGTCACTTATGGGTTGGTTCCAACTCTATGACACACAACAACAACATAGCGTCAACATGAATCACAACCTATTTGATGACAATGAATATTATTTGGATTATTTTACAAAGGCAACATGACTGGTCCCTAGAGGTATAATATTTACTTTCTACCCAAGTTATTAATGGCCTATTTTGCATTTTAACTTCACATGAACCTGGGAATAAAATAATGAATGCATCAGGTCAATCTCTCTGACGCATTATGCCTTTTATGAAATATTAAGACAGTGATTGTTATTAGAGGTATAGCCTCTAGCCATGAAACAGAGGAAATATTTAAATGATAACCCTGGCCATAGTGCTCCAGCAACTGAAAACCAGCCCATTCATCATGGAAACAGGAAGAGAGGAAACAGATGATGTCTTACAAGTCATATTAACTCACACATAGTCACAGAGCCAACATCTCCTTTGTACTGAGCCTGCCTCTAGTAATATTAAAATACAGAGACTGTAGAGCCCCCGTGTCATTTAGACATGCTTCCTGTTCTCTTATCTACCTCCAGTCAGGTGAAGCCAACAGACAATTAAATTTCTATGGCTAAAATCAAAGTTGGGTCAGTATCTAATGCCCTTCAACTGCAGATTACCTTTTACATTCCATCCTTGTGGGCTCACATGCCTATTTGATCACTAGACTGAATTTCCTGCATATCCCCAATACCTGATATCTGCATCTGGTAGACAATGCAGTAACTTATATATAGCAATCCCTGAACAATTATTTGTGCTTATTTGATACCTAGAAATAGACCAAAAAGTTTTCCAGACAGAACAAGGCAACACAGCATGGTTTAAAATCAGGAAAGGTGTGCATTAAGATTGTATCCTTTATCCATTTTTATTTAATCTGTGTGCTGAGAAAATCAGCTGGACTATATGAAAAAGAATGTGGCATCAGAATTTGAGAAAGACTCATCAACAACCTGTATTATGCAAATTATAAAACTGTACTTGCAGAAAGTGAAGAAAACTTGAAGAATTTGCTGCAGGAGATCAAATACTACAGCCTTTACTTCATGGGTTACATTTCAACATCAAGAGAACAAAAGTCCTCACTATTGAACCAAGAGCAATGTCATGATAGATGGAGAAAAGATTGAAGTTGTCAGTGATTTCATTTTACTGAGTTTTGTAACTAACACCCACAGTACCACCCATCAAAAAATCAAAAGACCTATTGCACTGGGGGCCCCAGTGGCCTAATGATAAGAAGCTGTACGGCAATCCCAAAAGAACATGGCTCAAATCTACCAGCTGCTCCCAGGGAGAAAGATGGGCAGTCTCTTCTCATGTAACTTACTGCCTCTGAAAACTCACTAGAGGTTCAATTATGAGTTGATTCCAACTCGACAGCAAACAACAGCATAAAATACAAATAAGTATATCTCTTACTTATTTTGTGATAATTCAGTACTTTATTCATTAGAATAATTCCATTGAAATATAATTTCTTTACAAAGTATAGTGTTTATGTGTATATTTTTTAAATTTTATTTTATTAATTTTAATGAACATTTACAGAGATTTTGGATTTCCATTCATCCATTGTTGCACTTTTCTCCCTGACCAGCCGCCCCACCCTGTACCCCCAGTTTGCTCCTCTCTTTGAAAAGTAAAATAAAAATCACTTCTTTGGTATACAATCCCCCCACACCCGTCCCACCACCCTGAGTACACTCCACTATGCAACCTTAATTCTGGACTCTTGTGATAACCATAATATCCTATCATATATCACTTTTAAATTATTCTCTCCCTCATCTGTTTCAATGCAGTATTCATAATTTATCCAGTTTTTCTCAGTCTTACCCCAACCTTGACATCAGTCCCATTCTACAACAGTGGCACCATGCAGTATTTGTCCTTTTGTGACTGAAATATTTCATTCAGCATAATATTCTCCAGGGTCACCCATTATGAATAATACTGAATGAGTTCCTTGTTTTTCAATGCTGCATAGTATTCCTACTGTGGGAATATACCACAGCTTCTCTGTCCATTCGTTTGTTAATGGGCACCTGGGTTGTTTCCAACTCTTTGCTATTGTGAACAAAGCTGCGATAAACATGGGTGTGCATGTATCTGCTTGGATGTCGGTTAAGATAGTCTCTTTAGGGTGTATTCCCAGTAGTGGAATTGCTGGGTCAAATGGTATCAGGGTTCCAGTTTCTCCACAACCTCACCAGCATTTGTTGCTTGCTGTTTTGTTAAATTTTGCTATTCTGACTGGGATATCTCATAGTTGTTTTGATTTGCATCTCTCTTAGAGCTAGGGATTTTGAACATTTCTTCATGTGCTTCTTGGCCATTTGAATGTCTTCTTTGGGGAAATGTCAGTTCATATCCTGTGCCCATTTTTCTATTGGATTATTTACCTTTATCTTGTTGTGGTGCTCAAGCATTTTATAAATTCTAGATATATCTGACATGTCATTCCCAAATAGTTTTTCCCAGTCTGTGGCTTCCCTTTTTTACCCTGCTGGAGAAGATTTTGGATAGGTCCCATTCATCTATTTTATCTCCTCCTGGTTGTAGATCTTTCAGGATACTTGGAAGACTGTTTATGTTGTGGATTGGGAGTACTAGAGTTCTTCCAAGCTTTTCTTTAATAAAGATTATAGTCCTTGGCTTTAGTCCTAGATCCATGATCCACCTTGAGTTGGTTTTTGTATATAGAGTGAGGTGTGGATCTTGCTTGAGTCTTCTGCAGATATTTTTCCAATTTTGCCAACACCGTTTGTTAAAAAAGCTGTCATTTCCCCACTTAACTGATTTCATCTCCTTGTCAAAAATCAGTTGACCATAGGTAGATAGGCTGATTTCTGGGTTCTCAATTCTATTCCATTGATCTATTTGTCTGTCATTGGACCAGTACCATGCTGTCTTAACCAGCACAGAAGTGAAGTGGGATTTGAAATCAGGGAGTGATATGCCTCCTACCTTTTTTCTATTTTTAAGGAGTACTTTGCTTATTTGGGGCTTCTTTCCACTCCAAATGAAACTGGAGATTACCTTTTCCATCTCGTTGAAGAATGGGATCGGTATTTTTATTGGGATTGCATTGTACATGTACATTGCCTTTGGTAGTATTGCCATTTTTACAATATTGAGTCTTCCTATCCATGAGCAAAGGATATTCTTCCACTTCTCCAGGTCTCTTTGTTTCTTGTAGTAATGTTTTGTAATTGTCTTTGAATAGATCCTTTGTGTTTCGGTTAGATTTACACCCAAGTATTTAATCTTGTGATTTGCTGTTGTGAAGGGTATTGTTTTTCTTAGCTCAGGCTCTTTATTCTCTTTGTCACTGTAGAGAAATCCAACTGATTTTTGTATGTTGATCTTGTATCCTGCTACTTTGCTGAATTGGCCCTCTCTGTCCAATAGTTTTCTTGCTGAGTCTCTAGGGTTTTCTAGGTATAATATCATATCATCTGCATAGAGAGATAATTTTACCTCCTCTTTGCCAATTTGGATATCTCTTATCTCCTTCTCTTTTCATATTGCTATCACTAGGACTTACAATACAATATTGAATAAGAGAGGTAAGAGTGGGCATCCTTGCCTAGTACCTGTTCTTAAAGGGAATGCCTTTAACCTCTCTCCATTGCGAACAATGTTGGTTTTCGGGTTTGCATAAATATGTTGAAGAAATTCCCCTCTAATCCTATTTTGTTGAGTGTTTTAATCAGGAAAGGGTGTTGGATTTTGTCAAAGGCCCTTTCTGCATCAATTGATAGGATCATGTGGTTCTTGTTCTTTGCTTTGTTAATGTGATGAATTACATTGATTGTTTTCCTTATGTTGAACCATCTTTGCATACCTGTTATAAACCCCACTTGCTCACAATGAATTATTTCTTTGATGTATTGTTGAACTCTATTGGCCAGTATTTTACTCAGGATTTTTGCATCCATGTTCATAAGAAATATTGGCCTATAGTTTTAGTTTTCTATTTTGGTGGTGTCCTTTCCTGGCTTTGATATCAAGGATATGTTTGCTTCATAGAATGAATCTGGGAGAATCTTTCTCTATTTCCTGAAATAGTATATGTAGAATTGGTCACAGTTCTTCTCTGAATGTTTGATAAAATTCACTTGTAAAACCATCTGGTCTGGGGCTTTTTTTGCTTGAAAGTTTTTGTATTACCTTTTCAATTTCTTCTTTTGTAATGGGTCTGTTCAGATGTTCAATTTCAGTTTCTGTTAGTTTAGGTAGGTTGTGCATTTCTAAGTATTTGTCCATTGCCTCTCGGTTTTCATATTTGTTTGAGTATAATTTTTCATAATACTCTAATGTTAGCTTTTTTGTTTTAGTTGGCTCTGTTGTGATGTTGCCTGATTCATCTCTTATTGGCATTATTTGTGTCTTCTCTTCCTTTTCTTTTGTGAGTTTTGCTAATGGTCTGTCGATTTTATTGACCTTTTCCAAGAACCAACTCCTAGTTTTGTTGATAGTTTCAATTGTTTTTTGGTTTTCTATTTCATTTCTTTTTTGCTCTAATTTTTATAATTTCAGGGTTTTTTAGAGGGTGTTGGGTTTTCTTGCTGTTCTTTTACAATTTGCTGAAGATGTTAAGAGTCAATAGTCAATTTTTCTTGCCTTTTGATCTGTTTGCTTATTGCTATAAATTGACCTCTGATTACTGCTTTGGCTGTTTTAAGTGGTGCTTTCATTGTCATTTGTTTCAAGAAACTTTTTAATTTCATTTTTTATTTCTTCTATTACCCAGTCATGTTCAAGCAAGGAGTTGTTCAGTTTCCAATTGTATGTGTTTTATTCTCCTTTATCTTCTTATTTTCTACAAAGTTTCTAATTTTGTAGCATTAGGGTCTGAAAAGATGCTTTGTATTATTTCTATGTTTTTTAATTTACTGATGCTTGCCTTGTGACCTAGAATGTGATCTATTCTGGAGAACGTTCCATGCACATTGGAGAAGAAGGTATACTGTGGGGTTTTTTTGGTGTATTAGCCTATAAATATCTATGAGATCAAATTGGTTATTGTGTGGTTTAATTCTTCAGTATCTTTGTTGAGTTTCTTTCTGGTAATTCTTTCTTTTCTTGAGAGAGTTGTATTGAAGTCTCCAAGTATTATAGTAGTGTTGTCTATTTCCTTTTTCAGTTTTGTTAATGTTTATTTTATGTATTTTTCAGGTCTTTCATTTGGTGCATAGATTATCTGTTATTGTTATCTCCTCTTGTTTATTGTCCCTCTCATCATTGTGTAGTGACCTTCCTTATCCTTTGTAATGGTTTTTACATTGACATTTATTTTATCAGAGCTTAATATCACTAATCCTGCTTTTTTCTGGTTGCCATTTGCTTGGTATATTTTTCCCCACTCTTTTATTTTTAGTCTGTCTTTATCTTCATTTTTCAGGTGTGTCTCTTGTAGACAACATATTGATGGATTTTGGATTTTTATCCAGTTTGCTACTCTTTTTCTTTTCAGAAGTGCATTTAAACCATTCACATTCAGTGTGATTATTGAAAGGCAAGGTTTTATTGCTATCATTGTGTTGCGTTCTTTTTGGTGTTGTTGCTAGTTATTTTTGTCCATTTTCTGTGGTATCTCTGTAAGAAGGACATCACTGAGTCTTTCCTGCAATGCTGGTCTTGTTTTTACAAACTCTCTTAGGTTCTGTTTTTCTGAGAATATCTTTTATCTCTTTCATATTTGATGGATAATTTTGCTGGGTACAGTATTCTTGGTTGACAGTTGTGTTCTCTGAGTGTTTGATATATGACCTTCCACTCTCCTCTTGCTTGCATGGTTTCTTTTGAGAAATAAGCACTTAATGTTATCTGCTCTCCCTTATAGGTTACTCTTTGTTTCTCTCTTGCTGCTTTCAGTCTCTCCTTATCTTTGATTCTGGCAAATTTAACTATGATATGCCTTGATGTTTTTTCTTTTGGGGTCTAGTCTATATGGTGTTCTCTGAGCTTCTTGTATATATATTCTCCCATTCTTCATTATTCCTGGGAAGTTTTCCTCTAGTAATTCTTCCACAACTTTTTCAGTGCCTTTGCTTGCTTCTTCCTGTTCTGGGATTCCAATGATGCACATTTTATTTCTCTTGATGGTGTCCCACATTATTCTTAGGTTTTCTTCTTTTTCCTTCCTTTTTGAGTCTGCTTTTTGCTCTAGCAGATCAGTGTTGACAATTTTGTCTTCTATTTCACTGGTTCTGTGTTCCATTTCTTCAACTCTGTTCATGTGTACCTCCATCATGTTGACAGCATCTGAAACATTGGTCCTCATATTTTGGATAGTGGTTTCTTGTTTTTCCAGTGCCGCTAATGCCTCATTTGTTTTCTCTATATTTTTCTGGACTGGTTTTTTTTTTTTTTTAGCTCTTCCTGGTTTTTGCTTGTAGTATCCTGTAATTCATCAAGTTTGTCTTTAATCCATTGAAAATATTCAATCACTGTTCTTTTAAAGTCTGTGTCAGAAAGTTCCACCAGACTTTCTAGCTTCAGGAAATCCACTGATACTATATCACCCTTTGGGGGTGACATCTTGCTTTTTGTTTGTGTATTGTGTGGGACACCTTGCTTTCTTTGAGACATTGATATGTTCTTGATCTGAAGACATGCTCTAGAGATCAGTTGCTTAGCTACCCCACGTGTGTTTTTCTCTGAACTTCTGACTCCAGGGAAATGTCAGTTCAGAGTCTGTGAGAGCAGCCTCTTGTAGGTAAGACATGTCAAGGTGCTCCAGATTAAAGGTAGGTTGATTAACCAGATGTGTAGGCACAGATGTGGAGCCAAATATGGTGGGGAATGCATGGGGTGGGGCAATCTCAAGGGCATGTCAACCACTTGGGGGACCTCATTCAGACCTCAGTTATCTTGATGGGCTTACAATTGAGTTTCCTATTCAAATACCAGCTGTCCATCTCCCACCCAGTAGTTTCACTCAGTGGTCCCTGTCCAGTGGCACTTATGCAGGTGCCCTTGCCCAGTGGCCCCTGCCCAAGGGGGTCCTGGTCCAAGGGGACCCAACAAGACAAAGTCAAATTCCCACTAACCCACTCACCTCTGGCTGGTCTGCAGTGTCCACAAAATTTCAGACAAATTACTACTGGCCCCCTCGTTCCTGGGCAGTTGGCGTGGCCCAAGAGAGTTCAGACAA
Organism: Elephantulus edwardii; assembly: GCF_000299155.1. Taxonomy (NCBI): domain Eukaryota; kingdom Metazoa; phylum Chordata; class Mammalia; order Macroscelidea; family Macroscelididae; genus Elephantulus; species Elephantulus edwardii. The sequence continues at coordinate 1,638,187 of NW_006400103.1, read as the reverse complement.
ATTCTCACCAGAGGGCTCACACTTGGGTACTCTCCCAGATAATCAGTGGTGCCCAAGAAAACCCAATTAGGATCCTAGCAGCCTTTCTCATGGCAGACCAGTCCCACAGCAGCTCGATTGGTGACTTCAGATGATGGCTGTGTGCTGATTCAGAATAGTACTGTCCGCAGCTGTTCGTAGGTCTCTGTGCCATGTGAAGGAGTCTCTAGTGGCCCTGGAGCACCGCCAGGGGTGCAGGGCTGTGGCGAGGCCACCAGGGTATGCCAGAAGTGCAGGGGTGCAGGACGGTGGTGGAGTGGTGGCCCTGGACACGGTGCTGTGGCAGGGGTGGGGATGTGGATAGGCTTGGGCACCACTGGGAGTTACGGATTGCAGTCTGTTTCCAGATATTAAGCTGCCAAGTCACCAGTCCTTAGCAAATAAGACTGCCTGCGCCTCGCCGAGTGCATCGTCACCCAAGTGCCTATGTGTATATTTTTAAAAATTTTAACAGATGTGTACATTTGACTATCACCTATATCAAGATATAGAACATTTCCATTATTTCAGCATATTCCTTATTCAGTCTCACCTGTTCCCCCTTCCCCAGGCAAGCATGATTTTTATTTTCTTCCTCCACAGATTTGTATTCTATTAAATAAGGTTGGCAGAAGAAAAAATGACGCTTTAGGGTTGTGATGTTGGAGAAGAGGACTCAATGTCCAAATGTGCTGTCAAATGTGCAATAATCAATAAATTCATGAAAACCCAACATTTTTGGTAAACTTCTGTTAAAATCATAATACTTTTTTTTTAAAAAAAGAACAAACAAATAAATATTGGAGAAAATACAATCAGGGTGCTCCTTAGAAGCCAGGATAGTGAAACTTTGTTTCACATATTTTGTGTATGCTATTAGGAAGAGGGGAAAGACAGATGGAGGGTCAGCAAAGACCAGGAAGACCATGAACAAGACAGAATGGCACAGTGACTATTAAGAATATGCTCAAATATGATAAGGTATTACGGTTATCACAGGAGTCCATAATTAAGGTTGCATAGTGGAGTGCTCTTGGGACGGGGGGCGGTAGGATTGTATACCAATGAAGGAGTTTTTCTTTTGCTTTTCAAAGAGAAAGCGACCTGGGGTGGGGGTGGGGAGGGTAGGGAGAAAAGTGTAACAGTGAATGAATGGAAACCCAAAATCTCTATAAATGTTCATTAAAGTAATAAAATAAATTAAATAAAGAATGTACTCAAGTGTATTAGAGATGATGAGGACGCCAGTATCAGATGGGGTTCAGATTTATTGTTTACAGGGTTACTATGAGTCATAGTCGACTTTATTTCTTTTTTACCAAAATAAGCAATAATGTTTATTAAGGCAATAGACAGAGCAATAGTTAGTGTAAAGTGGTCCATGCAAAGTAGTTAAAAGTGAAAAGCAAAGAAGAGGGAAGAGAGGGTAAAGGACCGTTAAAAAGACAGAAGTAAAACCAGATCTCATAGCCTGTTGTCAGTAGAAGAGACGAGTAAGACCTCATAGTCAACTTTGATGGCACTAGAAAAGGGGTGGCATCAGGGATGTATCCTGTATCCATGCCTTTTCAATTTGTACATGGAACAGATCAATTGAGAGGCTGGATTTTATGAGGAAGAATGTGGCATCAGGATTGGAGGAAGACTCATCAACAATCTCTATTATGCAGATGACACAACCTTACTTGCTGAAAATGAAGCATCTGCTGTAGAGAGCCAAGGACTACAGTCTTCAATTTGGAATTTCAGCTTACTCGTTTCCACAATCATCACTCTTGGCACCCACAACTAAGAAATCAAAATATGAATTTTAAGAAAATCTGTAAGTGACTTCTTCAGAGTTCTTAAGAGCAAGGATGTCAGTATAGAGACTAAAGTGGGCTTGATGCCTTTGAGTTGTGGTGTTGAAGAATATATTGTATTGAACATACCATGGATTGCCAAAAGAACTAACAAGTCCATCCCAGAGAGGGTGAAGCTGCTCCTTTGAAGCAAGGATTTTGAGGCTCTGCCTCACATGCTTTGGGCACATAGCCAGAGGGACCAGTCCTTGGAGAAGGACATTGTGCTTTGAAGGATCGAGGAGCAGAGTAGGAGAGGAAGACCCCGGATGAGGTGGACTGGCACAGTAATTGGGGTAATAAGGGTAGGTGTGTCAGAGACAGTGAGAGTGCCTCAGGATAGAGCAGGGTTCAAAGTTATTGTGTGAAGAATTGCTATAAATTGTGATCAACTTGACAGCACATAACAACACCACCACACCAGCATACCATGATTTATTTATCTATTCTTCAGCTAAAAGACGTGAGACTGTTTTCTGGTTTTATACAATATTTTTCTTTTTTAAAAACTCCTGTTTGTCATAAGTTCTTGTGTTTCAGAAATTTCTGAAATACAGCTTGGAATAAAGGAAAAGTGTAATTTACCCCTGTGGTAGCTTGCTTTTTTAGTCACTCTCCCCCTCGTAACCCTGTTAAACCTCTTTACTTCTATATTCTTCTGCCAAGCGATTTATATTATTATTGGCTTTAGGCCACAAACTGAAAGATCAGAGATGACAAAATATTTTTTTTTACAAAAATCTTAAACAAGAACAACAGGAGAAAGAACCGGGCTGAGTCTTGGTTGAATAGAATGCTGATTAGCTGGCTACGCGACTCACGGAGTAATGGTACTGTACAATATTGCATTTTGAGAAAAATCATTTGGCTTTTTAAAGCCTCTGCTAAAAGTAAGAGTAACATTGGCATTTGACCTCATAGAGTTAGTAAACAGAACAGGGAAACAATTTTTTAAAAGAAATTGAAAAAGCATTTTGTAGCTTAAAAGCATTCTGGGAAAGCCTGATGAGCTATAATCACCCATAGCAGATTTTTGCCTCAACAGATTGAAAAGCACAGAAGCATCCATCAGCTGAAAATTTTGGTACTTTAGGGTAATAATAAATTTAATCCCATTTATGCAAAAGGTTAGTCTGTTCTTAAAAGCACTTGTGCTACACAAAGACTGTAATTCTCATTAGAATTTATCCATCATCATTCAACCTGTACCCCATCTGGGAGGGACATACCAGGCAGTTGAGCTTAATTTGTACCCAGTGACCCTGATCCATCACTATTTGGCAATTGAAAACAGGTTATACAGAAAGTGGGGGCTTTCGCATCTGCTTCAGCCAAATGGGAACAATATGTTCTTGGGTTCTCTGGAGTGGCCCTCCTGTGCAGTCTGACTTGATTATTGTTTCCATAGCAACTGCCAAGAAAGTCTTTAGCAACCGTGATGGGGCCGCAGCTGGATACTCAGCAAAGTTTTCCTCCAAAGCTACTGAAGTATTTAGAAAAAATTCAATTGAAGTTCCATTTAAAATTGGCAGAAGGATCTCTTTTCTGGTCTCCTAGATGATATGAGGATGAAATGGATTGCTTAAATTACTTCCTACCAACTCTTAATAATAATACTAGGAAAGAAGATGCTGGAGGAGGAGAATTTTATTCAAATTATTTGTTTTAATCCTCTTGTTGTCCAGTGTCTCTGCTCACAAACACTCTCCAGACATCAATGGTGAGGAACAGGACAAAGGCCCATACAGTTTTCCAAGCAAGTGGCCAAGAGAGAGAGAAGCAATTCAGAGTCCCAAAGAATTCAATGTTGATTCAAAGATTGAGGCTCTCCCTTACACAGAACTGCTTACATGCAACACATGATCTCACCAGTCATTGCCCTCAAGTCAAAACCAACTCAGAACTGAGAGTTCACTGGCTTTCTGTGACCATAAGTTATACAAGAAGAGGCTGCCCATCTTTCTCCTGTGGATCTGCTACTAGTGGATTCGAACCACCAGAGAGGCATGACCTTTAGTTTAGGAGCAAAAAATCCCTGGGCACTATGCCATAAGAGCTCCCTGCAAAAAGCTAAGTGCCATCAAGTTGACTACCACTCACCGTGACAACAGATCTGAACTTTACCCTACCTAGCCTGTGCATCCTCGACATCTCTGATGGTGATAGTGGAAGAGCCTTAGTCACAGTCAGTGTCAGTCCAGCTTGTTGAGGGTCTTCTTCTCTGTCTCTGACTCTCCGCTTTCCCAGATGATATCTTTTTTCATGGACTAGCCCCTCCTGACAGCATGCCCAAAGTATGTAAGACGAAGTTTCACCATCCTTGTGTCTAAAGAGAACCCTCATTGTACTTCCTCCCAGACAGACTTTTTTGTTCCTTTGGCAGTCAGTGGAATATTTAGCACTCATCTCCAACACCACACAGCTTCTTCTTTACTCTTTATTCACAGTTAAACTTTCAAATGCATAGGAAGTAATTGGAAATAGCATGGTTTTTAAAAAGATCAGGTGCACCTTTGTCTTTAAACTGACATCATTGCTCTTTTACACTTTGGAAAGGTTTGAAAATCTGACAGATTTTCCCAATGCAATACGTCTTTTGATTTCTTGACTACTGTAACCATGAGTGTTGATTGCATATCCAAGTAACATGAAATCATTGTCAATTTTAATCTTTACTCCATCTATAATGATGATGCCAGTCAGCTGAGCAGTGAAGACTTTTGTCCACTTGATTTTGAGATGTATTCCATAGTGAAGTCTTTGATCTTCTGCAATAAATTTGAAATCTTTTTTTTTACATTCTGCAAATAATTTTTATAGTAAAATACTCATGTCTACCATCCCTCTCTCCCTCTAGTCCTAATATCACCAAAGCTCCCCCAGGCTCATCTTAACATATGGTGAAGCTTACTTAGTGCCCCAATCAACACTCTTGGCACCAGCAGTCCGGAAATCAAAAGATGAATTGCATTAGGAGTGCTGAAAAACAATGATGTCAGTCTAGAGACTAAGGTGAACCTGATCCAGGCCATGGACTTCATGGTTTTTTGCTATGCATCAAAGAGCTGGACAATAACTAAAGATGACAAGAACTGATGCCTTTGAGTTGTGATGCTGGAGAAGAGTATTGAACATACTGTGGACTGCCAAGAGAACTAACAGGTTCATCCTAGAGAGGGTGAAGCCAAATTACCTCTTGGAGACAGGAATTGTGAAGCTCTGTCTCATATACTTTGGGCACCTGGCAAGGAGGGACAAGTCCTTGGAGAAGGACATCATGCTTGGAAGTGTGGAGGGACAGTGCAGGAGAGGAAGACCTTGGATGAGATGGGTTGACTCAGTGATTGGAGTAATGGGTATAGGTGTGTTGGAGAGATAGTGAGGCTGACTTAGAACAGGGCAGGCTTCAGAGCTATTGTACAAAGGGTCGCTATGAGTTGTGGTCTACTCGATGGCACATAACAACAACAATAATATAGTGAAGGAAGAACTGGAATTTTATCTCCTGGCCTGTTTGTCAAACTTCTTTTTGTATGAGATTCGGTCTGGTTCCCTATGTCCCAATAGCTTCATTCCAAGGAAACTGCAGAGAGAAAGGAGTTCGGGCCCTAGGTGGAAATCACTGTTTCCAGGACATTTGAAGAGCCAAATCCACTGTTTCCTCTTCCTCTTGTTACTAGGATCCCAGTGATGTCAGCGAGTTGCCAGCCTGGAAGCTGACAGTTATGATCAAGCTGCACTGATTGTCATGGTGAAGAAGGAAAGGTGGATGCTTTCCCTAAGCCTATATATGTCTGGCCTTCGACATGGCCAGAACTGCCAGAGAATGCAAAGAACATCAAACATTACCATTTAGTTTCCTTCCAATCATACACGATGGGTTCGAGAGCCTAGAACACAGAAGAATGAGGCGAAAGAGGAGAATCACGGGCCTTTCAGCATTCTGGAAAACAAAATACTTAAAGCAAATCCTGTAATTTTTTTTTTAATTTAGGTTGTTTATTTTTCATTTCAATGAACAGCTACAGAGATTTTGGGATTCCATTCATTCATTGTTGCACCCTTCTCCCCGCACAAACCCC
>NW_006400103.1:1620867-1628409 GCF_000299155.1 Elephantulus edwardii | reverse complement strand
AGTCCATCTCATCTCTCCAATGCCTAATATGTCAATATTTATGCGTTCCATTTCTTTCTTAACAATTTCTAATTTTCCTACATTCATGGCTCTCACATTCCGTGTTCCAATCACTAGGGTCTGCTTACAACTGTTCCTCCTCCTTTATATTTCCATACTTGATAGTTCTGCCTAGGTTGCCCTTTCCGTTAGTCTGCGTGTGTTCTGTTGTGCATAGGGTTTTCAGAGGCCTGCTATTTCAGAAGTGTGTGGCCAATCCTTCTTCCATGTACTTGTCAAAATCTATGTCCCACGTTGTCAATTCTCTCTCCAGGTTGAGTTCAGTTTTAATTCTTTCTCTAGAGTAACTTTTTTTAAAACTTTTTTATTTTTTTATTATACCAGGTTATTTACAAAATTCAAATACATGGTTTTCCAGTTTAAAGTAAACTGAAGTTTGAAAAATACAACTGTCATTTGGCTACAAGGAGCCTGGTTGATGCAATGGTAAAGCACTCGTGCTAGCTGCAAGGTTGGCAGTTCAAACCTTCCCAGCAGCTGCTTTAAAGAAAGTCCCTGGTGTCGGAACCTGTGCATTTCAAGCAGGATCTTGCCCACAAAAGACTTGAGAGTAGAATGGAGGCCTTCTGCCAGCTGCCAGTTTCTGGGCCTGCTGAAGGATGATTTGTGGGACATAAGCCAGTAGCCTGAGCACAAGCCATTCAAACCAGATGACTGTACTTAGATGTTATATGCCTTCTCCCCAGGGACTGGGTATAATATTTTTTCCTATAACCCACCATTGACTATGAAGAAAGATGGTACACTGGTGTGGGTTTATTTATCTTTTGCTCTGAACATTTCTCCTCTTCCCAGGACAATCCCTGCCCTTACATTGGTAGAAAGAAAAAGATGAGTGGATAGGTACAAGATATGCAGTCATTCCAAACAACCTGAATTCCATCTAAATAATACAAATGCAATCTTTACCCATAACAGGATTTTTTAACTTTTTATTTCCCCCCCCCCTTTTTCTAAATTAACTGCCAGTTAACCTGGACCAAGCAAAACCAACCAGTTAGCATGAAGCCAATGCTGGTCTCTGGTGGCCCCACGTGTGTGAGGAGAGACGTGCTTCATAGGGTTCCAGTGGTGACTTCCGGAAGTCCATATGGGAACTTTCTCTGCTGTGCCCTGGACCTTTCAGTTAAGAGTCAAGCTCTTGCCCATCTGAGCCAAATCTCAGCACTTTATCACCCATGGCCAGTTGTTATCTTCCCAATGGTTCTAAATCATCTTTTCATTTACATGCTGCATTCATAAACAAATTATTTCCCCCACAAATGGAATCTCTAATTAGGATCAGCTTCCTATGAAACTGTGTAACAAATGGGAAAATGAGGAAATTAGAAAGCATCATTAATAGCAACTGAAAATAACCTTTTAATCAATTTTATTTATTTCCTTGCAAGAAGTTACTCTCTCTTCCACTTATGAATTTAAAATTTTCACTGCCATTAGCAAAAACCTCAACAGCACACATAATAACAGTGATAATGAGAACAAATCTGTCAAACATCATTTTCAGTCACTTTCATTTGCATTATTATCACTTGCTTTGTGTGTGCAGTAGGTAAGTCTTTTTATTTCATCTCAGAACCTCAGAGAAGAGGACACTGTGAACCAGACTACACAGATGTAGGTCTCAGTTTACCATTTACCATCTAACTCAACTTGGACAAGTTCCTTAGCATTTCTGAACCTCAATAAATCTTCAGAGTAAAGAGATAAATAGTGCTTACCACAGAGAAGATGGCATCATGATTACGTGGGGTAACTCCCCTTCCAGTTAATGTTCCATGCCACCAGATCTCAAGGTACCCCCTTGTGCCAGGACAGAACTGTGTTCTTTGGATTTTCCTTGGGGCTCTTCTACCATCGCATGGGCCCCAGCCAGGAACCCACCTCTAAATCTCTAAAATGCAGAAAGCTAAAACTGTTCTTTCTCTCTCTCCCTCTCTCTATGTCTGTCTCGCTCTCTACCTGTCTTTCTTTTTCTTTTTCTGTCTCTCCCAATCTGTCTCTCATTTCCATCCAGAGCAGGTTTTTGAGGTTAAAAGTCACACCGGAGGAGATTGCCTATCTTTCTCCCTTGGAACGGATGGTGAATTCAAATGGCCAGAGGAGCTACCTTTGGGTTATCAGTTCAATACCTTCTGTACTACAAACCACGTGCCTTTGGGATTGCAGTATAGCTTCTTACCACCCAGCCACCAGAAGCTGTAACTGTTCGTAATTATGCATGAGAAAGCCGAGGACCAGAGGAGTTAGGTGGTCTTCCCAAGGATGAACAGTTTAATCTGTAGAATAAGGAACAACCTGGTATCTCACCTGCAACTCTGAGGCTTGCTTGGAAAAAAATCCATTTAGGAGCAGAGCCAAAGTCAGCAGTACCCAGCTCCTACGTTCCTCTCCTAAGTGCTTCATCCCTGCTAGGCTCTGGGAAGTCAAAGGAACGCTGACTGTCATTGGAGCTGAAGTACATGCTACAATCAATAGATACCAGTAAAGAAGCTGCTGCGAGCCAACCCAAACTGCAAACTGCTGGGGAACATTGAGTGTTGAATTAGAACTGTGCTCCACAGAGCTTTAAAGATTCCGCGCCCCCACCCCCCACCCCGATAAATCATTGGGTTTTTTCTAACTAACTTCTGGGTGGTTTTGAACCTGCAAACCTTCAGTCAGCAGTCAAGTTCTTTACATTTTCACTCTACTCTTGGACTTCTATAAGGAGTTGTATACAGTGTATATACTATATCTAATGTATTGGTTTGCTAACCCCAAAAGATTGGTCAATTCCTCCAGCTGCACCTCTCATAAGTTGATGGAGGGATTGACCATGAGTCTGATTTGACTCAATGGTAGTGATGTAATTTGGCTTTAGGACTTTTATGACCAGTTACACTGTCAACCCAAAGGCAAGTAGTTCAAATCCAGCAGCTGCTCTGTGAGAGAAAAGCTGGCAATCTCCTCTCTCCTCCTGTTCAATCAATAGCCTCTGAAAACCCACCAGAAGATCAGCAATGTGTCGGTCCCAACTCCATGGCACACAACAACAACATGACCAACATGTCTCTAGATAATGAACTATCCCTCAAATGATCTCTTGAACATGAAAGCCTTGAAATGCCTGCCCCATGTGATTATTGTACAGTGGACAATGTATAATACTAAAGTCCACAGCTGGCCACAAGGGGGCAGGATGTCACCTGCAAGGGTGCCTCACCCAAACTGCTTCATCCAGTGTAAGTCCCCTACACCACTCCTCCTGGGACCAAGATTGATGTCTGAAAACCAGGATAGCAAACGGAACATTCCTGCGAAAATCAGCCCCAAACCCAGATAAGTGCCCAAAATTCTCCAACCGTCATTTTTATGCTTAACTGTTCAGGTTTGATTCAAGACAGTAAAACGGGCACCTCATCAAACTTCACCAAAAAAAAGGAATCTCAAGGTGTCTGTGAATTTATCCCAACACGAACAGCTCCCTCTGTGGCATCCTATCTAATTTTCACACGTGTAAAGGAATGCGTAAGAGGCGTTGGGGGCCTAGTGGTCCCAAAGGAATCCACCAGCTGCTCAACCTAGTAGGCTGTCAAGATGGGCTGTCTGCCCCTGTGAAATCACAGCTTCTGAAATCCCACTAGAGGGTCAGCATTGAGTCATTCTGACTCCATAGAAATGAGTTTGAAGTTTTCTTTTCTTTTTTTTTTTTAAAAAAAGAAATTCAGAAGCTTTAGGTACTAGAGCAATCTTTAGAGCCCCCAGAAGCCTCTTATTACTATTATTAATAATTCTAGTAAAGATAAAACAACCTAAATTTTTAAAAATGGAGTTTTTGTTTTGCTTTTCAAGGAAAGGAGCAAAGGGGAGGGGCAGGGAGAAAAGTGCAACAATGAATGAATGGAATTCCAAAATCTCTGTAGATGTTCATTGAAATGAAAAATAAATAAATTAATTTAAAAAAATGGAATTTCTGTGTGTGTAGATGGAAAACTTTAGGAAACACACTCTGATGATACTTGGATAGCACTGTGAGTGTAACATGTCAGTGAGCTGTATACTGAAAATATTGAAATAGGAATGTTTTTAATGTTCCTGATATTTTACAAGAGTAAAGAGAGACAAAAATTAAGTCAAATCTAAAGTAAATCTACAGATTCAACCATTACAAATATTTAAAACTTGGATTTTCCTCCTAAGCTACCCATTTCTAAGCTAACTTCCCTCTCTTTCACTCTTAACAAGTGAATATATAATCATAAAACACCTTAAACAATAACCTAATTATATAAAATATTCTATAGAAGCATAGAGTGATTTAAAGCCATCATGGGAATTATCTGCTTTAATGCCTTCATTGTCTGGAAAAAACCCTGATGTACCAAGAAGGGAATTAACTGTCCTAATATGATACAGCAGGTTCAGAAAAGAGACCCAAAGTCTTGTCCTCTACTGCTCAGGATGGTGTGAATCATGTTTGATGTTTAACTGTGCTGGAAAAGTCATGATTCTCCCTTACTCTGTAGAATCAGTAGCAAAGAAAGGACATCAGTTCAATCTTGTGCTTTGTGACTCGAGTGGCTCAGCCTGTTGCTGTATTAGAAATTAAACAACAATGAGAACAAAAACGGGCTGAGAAGCATCAGGACTTTTATAACAATAACATCCTAACTACTTAAAAAATAATAATAACTGAAAGTTATCTGGAAGGAACCTCTGTAGTTGGTGAGAGGTCAGTGAGTCAGTTATGACTCCTCAGAGACCCTATAATCCTGTGCCATCCTCATGATCTCAGCTGTGTTCAAGCCCATTGTTAGACTCACACTGTCAATCCTTCTTGTTGGAAGGTCTTGCTGTCTTTATAGGACCCTTCATGTATTACAGCATGATGTCTTTTTCCAAGAACTGGCCCCTCATGACAACATTCTCAATGTATGTGAGACTGAGTTTCACTACCCTTGCCTCCAAGGAGCACCTGAAAAAATGACAGTCTATCAGAGTTTAGCCATCTGACTCAAACATGAGAGTGAATAAAGTGCAGGCAACATGAAACTCTCTCCAGGCCTCAGGAGACCTATGTCCTGCCTCAGAGGCGTGCCTGTACAGTGATGGGCCTGATTTTAGAAGAAGCACAACCAGAGCTTTCACACCTACGGGAGTCTTATGTCTTCCAGAGAAGTCACTTTGGGAAGCGGTACATTTATGCCAGAAATGCTGCCACAGCTTAAATATTAATTCCTCTTCAGGGATTACCTTCAGAGCTTCACCATGTTCTAAATGACTACTGTGGACAAAAATCTTGGTCGTTAGAAGATGAGATCTTTTTAGTTTGTTTAAAAAAAACACAACAATAAAAACTTTAAAAGATACTTCCAGAGGCAATTCTTGGTGGAAAGGTAATAGCTTGGGATAAAATAGAGTTAACACGCGATAACTGAGCTAACGTCTGTACAACTCATCTACAGGTTCAGCTGGTAGAAAGAGTTCACCCTCGGGATTCAAACAGGAAAAATTTGAAGTTTTACTGAAATTTTTCAGTTTGCCTGAAGTATTAACTTCAGTATAAAGACTTCTTAAGTCTGATTCTTAATCACTTTTTTAGTTTATTGAAAGGTTAATCATCTGTCTCCCAACTTCTATCTAAACCCCTCGAGGACAAAGGCTTGTTGGGTTAACTATGGAATATTTCCAGCTATGTGACCATATGTGGTTATTGGTTTCTACGTGATAATATTATTTGGATTCTGTATGGCATAAAAAGTGGCATAGACCAAGAGACTGAGGCACACAAAGGAGCAAGCCCACGTTAAGGCACAGCAGCAAGCAGCAAAGGCAGACCAAGGTCTCCTGGCACCTGCCAGGGAGAGGAGAGGGCTGCTCTCACAATTCCTCTGCCATCCACACAAGGGATTGACACAATCAGTACCCTCCTTTAGACTTCTAGCTGTCAGAACTGGGCTGTTATAAATTCCTCTTCTTCAAGTGACCTGTTGTTATGTGCCATCGAGTCGATTCTAACTCATAGAGACCCTATGTACAATCGCTCTGAACCCTGCTCTATCCTGAGCCAATTTCTTCGTTTCTGACATACCTACTTTCATTACCCCTGTCACTGAATCAATCCATTTCATCAAGGCTCTTCTTCTCTTGCGCTGTCTCTCCACCTTCCAAATATGATGTCCCTCTCCAAGGACTGGTCCTTCCTTGCAACAGAGTATGTCAGATGGAGCTTCAGAATCCTTGCCTCTAAGGAACAGCCTGGTTTTACTCTTTCCAGGAGGAGCCTGTTTCCTTTTTGTTTTCTTAGCAGTCCATGGTATATTGATGTGGCAGCCTTCAGAAACATCGACAGTGATAAAACCAACTGTAGCAATGTTCACTAATATCACTATGCTGAGATGAGCATCATTGAACAGTAATACGGAATTGCCAGAATGTTCTAGAATCATAAGAGGTAAACATTGGGCTTTGTTTTTTGCCTTGATAATTCTACATTTTTTCCTCTTAGAATCTTTATAGTTTGGGTTTTCGCTGTAGGACTTTACTTTTGTGTATGTTGTGAGATGTAGATTCTGTTTTAGCTTTCTGCAGGTAGCCGTGCATTTTTGCCAACACCATTTTTGAAGAGTCACCATCTAATTTGAACCACAAGTCTTGAAGATATAACTATTTGCAACAACACCAGCGCACAGGATCATCCCTAAGACACCAAGGCTGACTTAGTGACAATGGTAATACTGTATGTATTTTGAAGCAGGTTTGCTGGCTTGATCCTCCTTGATCCCTAGCCAGAAAGCCAGCTGATCTGACACCAAGTTTTCACCAAAAAGTGGAGCACACCCACTACCTTTCCACAGGCAATGTGACCTGTGCCTGAATGTCAACTGTGCCTGAGGCTACTGTATCACCAATCATCTTTCCTCTCTGGATTTACTCTTCACTTTTGCTTCTTTTTCCTTTTCCTGTACGGGCCATCTAAACATCCAAGACACCCCTCAGACCCCATAGAATCTCTGTCCATTCCACCTTTTACTTACACCACACCTGTGTTGATATTCAATTGAATATTCAGAAGGTGTTATTCAGCATCACTGATGGTGCATAGGAATCAAATCGACTACATCTGCGGAAAAAATCGCTGGACAAGCTCAATATCAGCTGTGAAAACTAGGCCGGGGGCTGATTGTGGAACAGACCACCAACTACTCAAATGCAAGTTCAAGTTGAAACTGAGGAAAATGGAACCAAATCCACAGGAGCCAAAATATGACTTTGATTTCATCCCACCTGAATTTCAGAATCATCTCAGGAACAGGTTTGAGGCATTGAATACTAGTGAGCAAAGACCAGATGAGTTGTGGGATGATATCAAATCTATCATCCAGGAAGAGTGCAAACGGTAATTACAAAGACAAAAGAGGAAGAAAAGACCAAAATGGATGTCAGAGGAAACTCTGAAGATTGCACTGGAGCGTAGAGAAGCCAAAGAACAAGGAAGAA
>NW_006400103.1:1586354-1619366 GCF_000299155.1 Elephantulus edwardii | reverse complement strand
GTTAGGGACCTCTCTAAAGTACTCAAGAGCAACAGTGTCTCTCTGGAGACTAAGTGTGCCTGATACAGGCCATGGTCTTTGCAATCACTTGTTACGCATCAGAGAGCTGGACAATGACTAGGGAGGATAGAAGAATTGATGCCTTTGAGGTGTGGTGCTGGAGAAGAGTATTGAGTGTACCATGGACTGCCAAGAAAACAAACAGATTCAGCCTGGAAAGGGTTAAACCAAGCTACTCCTTGGAGGCAAGGATTCTGGGGCTTCGTCTGACATACTTTGGGCATGTTGTAAGGAGGGATAGATCCTTGGAGAGGGCCATCATGCTTGGGAGGGTGGAGGGACGGCGCAAGAGGGGAAGACCCTCTATGAGATGGATTGATTCCATGACTAGGGTAATTGGGATGGGTGTGTCAGAGGTAGTGCGATTGGCACAGGATAGAGCAGGGTTTAGGGCTGTTGTACATAGGGTCACTATGAGTCGTAAATGACTCAATGGCACATAACAACAACAACAACTACCTGTCTAGAAGAAAGACATTATCAGTGACAGCACAGCACTTTCTGGCTGTTGTTTTCCATGAAATGTCATCAATGTTTGTGGGGGAGATGCAGTGACAGAAATACAATCAGAGGTTTCTCGTCTCATAGTTAAGGAAGCTAGAAGTCAAAATCCAAGACCTGGATCCAAGAGGGCCACCTTCTTTGTCTATTGCAGCCTTCGGCAGCTACTACAAACTGAAATCTGCCAGTAGTTTGCAGATACTAGAAGATGAATTCACTAGCTATTCCACAGCTTAAAGATGGACAGTCTCTTTCCATGGTGTTTACAGCCTCAGAAACCCATTCCCAGCTGGGAATCAGTAGCTGGCAGTGCTTGGAATTCCTGGATTTGTACATTTGCCTGCTTCTATTGCCAAATAGCATCTTTCCTCCTACTGCATGTGCCTCTGCATATTTTTATAACTTAGAAGTTATTAGGTTTATGACCCACCCTATATAATACAACCTCATTAATATAAAAAGGAAAGTCCCTCTTTCTAAGCACAATTGCATCTAGAAGCATCAGGGCCAGAAATTCACCTCCTATCTGGGAGGGATAAAGGGCAGGTTCCATAGAAGTGAGTCTGAAACAAACACCTCTGAGTAATTGTCTTTTATATGGTATTCTTCTCAGCAAAGGGCAATCAAAATGGATCAACCTTGGCCCCAAGGGGTTAACCAGGTGCTCAGCAAAGCTATCAAGATTCTGTGTTGAAGAGGATCTTGTCCAAAGCTCAGTTGTCTTTCGAAGATCAGTGAGGTCGTAGTAGAAAGTAAGCTGGCCTCCAGTCAGTTCTTCCCACAAGCCTGCTCTAAACCTCCACCCAACAGTTCCTGTGCCCCTCCTCACTCCTACTCTGAACATTCAGTTATATTGTGACAAATTTTAAATTATTCACCTGCACTTCAGAAAAGATTGAGGCTACCCAGCTGGTGTCTCCCCACTACGTTCCAGGCTTTGGCAAGAAGGTGTTCCAGTGGGAGTGGCTTGCTGACCAGGCTTCAAGGTCCTTGCATGTTATTGCTTCCTCAAAGATATTGCTTGTTGTGTTTCATTTTTAACCTTTCATAATTGGAAAAGCAAAAGCAATGTCTTCTTAAGATTAGAAAAACAGAAAATGTAAATAAGGGAAAGTAGAGAGCATCATATTCTTTTTCTCCAGAGATAGAAACTATTATTACCTTTGTCTCCATCCACCCACATTTGCCATCCACACACAGTGGTCCAAATGGTTAAATACTTGATGATTGGTAGAAAGGTTGGCTTCTCACCATCTAGCATTACCTCAGAAGGAAGGCCTGGCATTTTACCTCAGACATTCACACCCTTGAAATCTCTACAGTACAGTTCTAACCTGAACACATAGGACGCCATCTGACCATGTCAATCTCGATAGAGAATGAGTTTTAGGGAATTTGTCCATTTCCTCTAAGTTTTAGAATTTATCAGAGTATAGCTTTTCAGAACATTCTGATATTATAGATTTAATTTCCTCTGGTTCTATTGTGGTGTCACCTCGTATCATTAATTAATCAAGTTATCAGTGTCTTCTCTTTTCTTTCTTTTGGTAACTTTCTGTCAATTTTTACCGATTCTGATTTTGTTAATGGTTTCAATTATTTTTCTGTTTTATATCTAGTTTATTTCAGCTTTTATCTTTATAATGTCCTTTCTTCTAGAGGCTGTTCAGTTATATTGTTTTTCTTTTTCTACTTTTTGAAGGTGAGTTGCGTTAGATCATTTTTTTGTGTTTTTCTTCATTTTTTATGTGTTTGCCATATTGCTATGAACTGGCCAAAACAGACTGCCTTAGCTGTATTTTTGAGACTTTGCTATGTTGTATTTACACTACAGTTTGTTTTGAAGGACATTTTTATTTCATTCTTTATTCTTGTATTCAATTGGATTCTAGCAGGGTGTTACCTAGTATCCATATGAGTGGTTTTATAAGCTTT
Source organism: Elephantulus edwardii (assembly GCF_000299155.1). Taxonomy (NCBI): domain Eukaryota; kingdom Metazoa; phylum Chordata; class Mammalia; order Macroscelidea; family Macroscelididae; genus Elephantulus; species Elephantulus edwardii. The sequence goes on along the minus strand of NW_006400103.1, from coordinate 1,616,870 downwards.
ATCCTCATGTCATTAACTTCTAGTTTTATGGCATTGTGGTCTGAGAAGATACTTGGTATTATTTCAATATTTTTTATTCATTGAGGCTTGCTTTGTGCCCTAATATGTGATCAATTCTGGAGAATGTACCATGTGCACTTGAGAAGAAAGTGAATTGAGTTTTAGTTGTATGTAGTACTCAGAATACATCCACGATGTCAAGATAGTTTAAATTTTCTGTCTTTGTTAAGTTTCTTCATCTTTATTACTTTGGTGAGAATGGTGTGTTAAAGTCTCTTACCACTATTGTCGTGCTATCTATGTATTTCTTTAGTTCTGTTAACCATTGTTTTACTTATTTTGCAAGTCTATTATTTGGTTCATAGATGTTGACCAATGTTATGCTTTCTTAATCTACTGCACCTTTAATCATTATATAGTGTCCTTCATATATTTTATATGGTGGTTTTCATTCTGAAGCCTATTTTGTCAGATATTAGTATTACCACTCCTGCTTTTTTTATTTTTTTTTGTGGATGCCATTTGCTTAGTATATTGTTTTCCAGCCTTGTCTTTTGAATCTCTCTTTCTCTCATTTCTTAGATGTGTCTCTTGTAGACAACATATTGATGGGCTTTGCCTTTTTTATCCATTCTACTACTCTTTTTCTCTTGATTAGTGCATTTATTCCATTCACATTAAGTGTGATTATTGACAGGCAAGATTTTATCATTGCCTTTTTTAAAAAAAATTTATTATTTGTTTTTGTGCTCCTACCATCAAATTGGATCTGACTGGTACAGGAGATTACTCCTCCCTCTCCAGCAGAGCATCTGGTGGATTTGAATAACATTGCCATTTTGCTGTGTTTCTTTTGTTGTTGTTTCTTGTTACGATGGTCCATCCACTTTCCTTTGATGTCTCAGTGTAAAGGATTTCCATTAAAAGTTCTTGCAGATCTGCATGGAAACAGATGAGGGAGAGAATTGTTTAAAAGGGATATATTATTGGGTATTATTGTCATGACAGGAGTCCAGAATGAAGGCTGCACAGTGGGGTGGACTTGGGGGGAGGGATTGCATAACAATGAAAGAGTTTTTCTTCTGCTCTTCAAAGAGAAGAGTGGATTGAGGGTGGGGGTTGGGCAGGGAGAAAACGGCAACAATGAATGAATGAAAATTCATCTTGTTATTGTTGTTATGTGCCGTCAAGTCACTTGCAACTCATAGTGACCCTATGCACAACAGCTCTAAACTCTGCCCTGTCCTGTGCCAATCGCACTGTCTCCAGTACACCCATCCCGACTACCCCAGTCACTGAATCAATCCACCTCATAGAGGACCTTTGTCTCCTGCACCGTGCCTTCACCGTCCCAAACATGATGTCCCTCTCCAAGGACCCGTCGCTCCTTACAACCTGTCCAAAGTGTGTCAGACAAAGGCCCAGAATCCTTGCCTCCAAGGAGCAGCCTGGTTTAACCCTCGCCAGTCTGAATCTGTTTGTTTTCTTGGCAGTACATTCAATACTCTTCTCCAGCACCACAGCTCAAAGGCATCAATTCTCCTATCCTTCTTTTTACTATTCTATCCTTATCTTTTATTTTGGAGAATTTGACTATGATGTGATGTCTTGGTGTTTTTCTTTTAGGGGCTACTTTATTTGGTGTTCTCTGTGCTTCTTGAATGTGGATTTCCTTGTTCTTCATAGTACCTGGGAAGTTTTCTTTTAGAACCTCTTCCACAATTTTCTCCGTGATTTCCCTGTCCTACTTACATTCTAGAATTCCAGTCATATGAATGTTGTTCCTTTTGGTGTCATCCCACAAGATTCTCATGTTTTCTTAATTATCTTTATTTCTCAACCTGATTTTTCTTCTAGTATGTTACTGTTGAGGTTCTTGTTTTCCAGCTCACTGACTCTTTGCTCCATCTCTTCTGTTCTTTTTTATTCCTCCAGTGTGTTGGACACTTCTGCCATATCTGTCTTAATATTCCGGATTGCATTTCCAGTCATTTATTTCCAGTACTATGATGGCTGTACCCTCTCTATCTTGTGATGATTTTGTTAAGTTCTTGAACCTCATTTTTTTAACATTTTATCCTCATTTATTTACAAGTTTGAATACATTGTTTTTCACAAAAGATCCTTCCCATTTCCTTCACCCCACCCACCCATCAAATTGTGCAACCACATGATTAACACCCTACCTGCCACCCATCCTCATCACTCTATTTCTATTTTCTTGCACTGTACTCATACTCATTCTACAGTAATGATTTTATACAAATTTGTCCTTATGGGACTGAATTAGTTCACTCAGCATAATGCTGTCCAGTCCCTCCCAAATTAGGTAGTAATTTACAAAATCATTGCTCCTGCGTGCTGCAAAGTATTCCATTGAATGAACGTACCACAACTTCTCAATCCATTCATTTGTGGTTGGACATCTGAGCTGTTTCCATGTTCTTTCAATGGTGAATAACTCTGCTATAAACATTGGTGTACAAGTTTCCATTTGAGCCTCGGATCTCCTTTTCTGAGGGTATGTTCCAAGCAATGGAATGGCTGGGTCAAATGGAATTTCCATGTTAGCTTTATGAGGAAGCACCAACCTGCCTTTTAGAGTGTTTGTACCATTGTACAATCCCACCAACAATATAAAAGAATTTCTATCTTGTCACATCTCTACAACATCTATTAAACTTTGCCACTGCTACTGGAGTGAGATGGTATCTCATTTTGGTTTTGATTTGCATCTTTCTTCTTGCCAGTGATTTGGAGCATTTCTTCTTATGTCTGTTGGCCATTTAAATATCCTCCTTTTGAAAATTCTTTTCATGTCTCTTTCCCATTTTATAATGTTATAAGTCTTTTGTGGAGGCCTGGGAGTATTCTATAAACTTATTATGAGCCTCTTGACTGAGATGGTATTACCAAATGTTTGTTCCCAATCAGTAGGTTTTCTTTTCACCCTGTGGGAAAAGTTCTTGATGAACAAAGGGATTTCATATTTAAAAGGTCCCATTCATCAATTTTATCCTGTTCAGATTGTACATTTCTGGCTGTATTTGATAGTCTTTTTATACCATAGACTAGGGGCTTCTAAGTTTCATCCCAGCTTGTCTCTTACGAACCTTATGGTTTGGGGCTTTACTCCCAAGTCTCTAATCCTCCTTGAGGTGATTTTTGTGTATGATGTGAGATGTGGATCCTGTTTCAGCTTTCTGCAGGTAGCAGCCCAGTTTTGCCAGAACCATTTGTTGAAGAGATTGCCATTTCTCCATTTGATAGGTTTTGTTCCCTTGTCAAATATCTGTTGACCACAGAGAGCTGGGTCAATTTCTGGGTTCTCAATTCTGTCCATAACAGCCCAGTTTTGCCAGCACCATTTGTTGAAGAGGTTTTCTGAGTTCTCAATTCTGTTACACTGATCTATGTGCCTGAAGTTCCTGAACTTCTTTATCTATAATTTCAATTCTTTCTTCCTTCTTTTACATTTTCTTCCATATTTGTGCAAGTTGCTCCTCATCAATTTATTTTTTCTGGCTCTGTGTCTCTGGAATGTTTGATTTCTTAGTGGTCTCCATTGTTTCTTCCATCATTCGCACTTTCTTCTGTAGCTGTTCAAATAACTCCTCATCAATATATTTCCCCTGGTTCTCTACCTTTATTTGTGGTTTCCATTGTTTCTTCCATCATTTGTAGCTGTTCGAGTGTATCCATATCAACATATATCATCTGCCTTCTTGACTCAAGTATTTGTGAGGTCTGCACAACTTACTGCTTTTTTTGGAGAAGACTTACTTTGCTTTTTAACCGTGTTTGAAGCTGTCTGCTTCTTTCTTGACATTATATGAAGACTTTAAAAAAATAAGTTTTAGGCTGTTTCTATTGTAGCTACATCAGTTATAGGTGATTCTTGTCTTTATGATGTCATTGCTTAGTTGCCAGGTTAAAATGTTCAATCTATTGAGCGAGCCACTTGCTTTACTAAAAATCCTTTCTGGGAAAATGTGCCTTTCATAAAGTCATTAAGGTTCACTCTGTTCTACACTGCAGCCCTGCAGGAATCTCACCTTGATGTAGTCCTGTCTCTCAAACTCTATGGAGTGTCTGAGTCATGTGAGACCAGCTGCTCCACTTGAGCAGTTTCTTTCAGTGGCTCAGGTGGAGGGGGATAGGGAGTGGATTTCAAGTCAGTTCTCTTTCTTGCAGCTCAATGTGCCAGTTGAGAAAGCTTAGAAAGTCTTTCCCCTGCTTGTAGTTCTGTATACCAAATTATCTTGTCCTGGTAGGCCCCTGGGATGGCCCTGCAGTCATGGAAGCACGGATCCCCAAATGGAATGACTTCTATCCAAGGCAGCCTCAGTCCCATCTCCCTACAAGCCCTGGGAAGTGCTCACTCTGGTCACAGTGCCTCACCTCATGCATCTTTTCTTTAGAAGCTTAATATCTTCCCTTGTCTCTGGAGTGGCACAATACCAGGGCTGCCAGCTCAAGCAGCTTGTGTGCAGTGTGTGCAGTGGGGCAGGGGGCTGTGTGTGTGTGTGTGTGTGTGTGTGTGTGTATCAAGTCAGTCCTCCTTTTCACAGAAAGCTGAGAAAGTCTTTCCCCTGCTTGTAGCTCTGTGTCCCAAACTTTCTCGTTCTATTTGGCCTCTGAAATGGCCCCACAGCCGACAAGGATTTCCAAATAGGAAACTCAATTACTTTTGTCTAAATTGTCTTCCAAGTAGATTTTCTTCTAATGGAGATCAAGTAGAAAATGAAAAAAAGGGAAACAAGAAAACTGTCTAGAAGCCCACTCTGCCTACTGTTCCAAACCCAGCCTCTACCAGTGTGAACCTGTGCACCCAGAGTGGCCCGTAGCACACATGCTCCCCACTTGCCCTCAGCAGACACTCATCTGCTAAAAGGCTGAAGGTAGCCCTAGAGCCATTCTGCTTGAAGCACCAATAAGTCTCTGTCCTTCTTAGCAGCAGTCCAATTATACCATTTTTAAAGTACTCATCTCCCTCTAGATTTTCTGGCTATTACAATTTCTTTTTCCTTTGTTGTTGCTGATTGTCATCAAATCAAGCACAACTCATAGAGACCATATGAACAAAAGACCTGAAGCCTTTCTATAATGATTGCCATTTCTCAAAAGTTCGTAGAGTTTTCAGAGGTACATTGTTTAGGAAGTGGATGTCACTCCTGCTTCCTTCAGAAAAAGATTTTTCTGTAAAGCTTTTTTTTTCTTTTTTTAAAATAATTTTAATGAACATTTACAGAGAATTTGGATTTCCATTCATTCATTACTGTACATCTCTACCCACCCAGCCCTCTCCCCCTGCCTCCCAGTTCGCTCCTCTCTTTCAAAAGTAAAAGAAAGACTCCCTCCCTGGTACACAATCCCCCTGCACCCCTCCCACCGCCCTAAGTACATTCCACTATGCAACCTTAATTGTGGACTCTTGTGATAACCATAATACCCTATCATACATCGCTTTTAAATTATTCAGTCCCTCATCTGTTTCAGTGCAGTATACACAATTTATCCAGTTTTTCCTCAGTCTTACCCCCACCCTGATATCAGTCCCATTTCTGTAAAGCTTTTATGGAGTGTTTTCCCCATGTGGTTAAGGATGCTACATTCCTTACCCTGGTGGCTTTTTTCATGTGGTCACAATCACCTACAAAAATCAGTAAGGAAAAATAAAGAATTTCCTTAGTTACCTATTGACTATAGCAACTAAAGTGCATGTTGTTATAATGTACCGTTGAGTTACTCACAACTAATAGTGACCCTGTGTATAGTAGCTCTGAACTCTGTCCTATCCTGAGCCAGTCCCACTGACTCCCAGTTATCATGTCAATGCATCTCATCTAGGGCCTTCCTCTCCTACACTGCCCTTCCACCCTTCTAAGGATGATGCTTTTCTCCAAGGACTGGTACCTCCTGGCCACAACTCAAAGGCATTGATTTCTCTTCTGTCATCCTTAGTCATTGTCCAGCTCTCTGATGGATAGCAAGTAATTGCAAAGACTATCCCTAGATAAGGTGCACCTAAGTCTCTAGACTGACACCATTGCTCTTTAGCACTTTGGGGAGTTCCTTAACAGCAGATTTCTACAATGCAATTCATATTTTGATTTCCTGACTGTTGGTGTCAAAAGTGCTGATTTGTGGAGCAAACTTTTATTGTTAAAAACCTCAATCTCTTCGTGGTGTTGCCAACTGGCCTAGTGGTGAGAATCTTTGGGGTTTTTTTGTTTTGTTTTTTTCTTCTTCCATATTCTTTTTTTGATTATCATTGATTTGCTTATGAAGTTCATGCACATTGTGTTTCACACTATTTTCATTCACATTGTGTTTCACACAATTATTCTGATGCATTGTTTTACAAAATTAATCCCCATTGGTCTTTCCCATTTCCTTACTCCCCTTTCTTCATCCACCAAACTGTGAAACCCTGTGGTTTTGCTTATACCCATCCTCAGCACTCCTCTCTCACCCCTTCGTCCCTTGATCTCCAGTACATGTTTTGCTAGATATCCTTTTATTTTTATCCACAATCAACATTCTTTACACCAGCAATCAGGAACTCGAAAGATGAATTGCATTAGGTAAATCTGCTGTCAAAGATCTTTCCAGAGTACTGAGAAGTAACGATGTCAGTCTAGAGACTAAGGTGTTCCTGATACAGCCATAATCTTTGTAATTACTCACTATGTATCAGAGACCTGAACAGTGGCTAAGAAAGACACAAGAAGAATTGATGTATGTGAGTTGTGGTGCTGGAGAAGAGTCTTGAACATACCGTGGACTGCCAAGAAAACAAATAGGTCTTGGAGAGAGTAAAACCAGTTTTATCCTTGGGGGCTAGGATTTTGAAGCTCTGTCTCATATACTTTGGGCATGTTGCCAGGAGGTATGAATCCTTGGAGAAGGATATCATGCTCTCGGAAGAGTGGAGGGACAGCGCAAGGGAGGAAGACATCCAGATCAGATGGATTGATACAGTATCTTTGTTTTCTTAATGTTAAGCTTCAATCCATATTGAAGGCTACAGTCCTTGACCTTCTGCAATAAACATTTCAAGTCCTTCTCAGTTTGGCAAGCAAGTTTGTATCATCTGCATAGTGCATGTTGTTGATGAATTTTCTTCCAATCCTGATGCTACATTTCTCTTCATAAAGTCTAGTCTCTGGAATTGTCTGTTCTGAGTATAGATTGAAAAGGTATGGAGACAGTACTCATCCCTGATGCACTCTTTTCCTAATTTTGAACTTTGCAGTGTTTCCTTGCTCTCTTCTGATGACTGCCTCTTCATCAAAGTATAGATTTCACATGAACACAATCAAATGGTGAGCCAACAGAATGTGGAAATTATTGATATAAACAAAATTCTGCTGATGATTATCCAAAAATTACTAGAATAGTACACTAACAGAGAACTACCAAAACTATAAGCTAGGTTTCAAAGAGGCAGTGACACTAAAGGCATTATCACCAATGCCAGATGGATTTTGGCTGAAAACAGAGTAAAAGAGGAATAACCATCTGTGTTTCATTGACTATACAAAGGCATTTAACTGTGTGAATCAAATTAATGTGCTTAACCTTGAAAAGAAAGGGAATCCAAATACACTTTATTGTGACCACGCAAAACCGAAATACATAACAACCAAAATATATCTCCCCTTTATTAAACGTTTGGAATCATTGAAAATGCTTTCATGAAAACTATGAGCTTTCTTTTGTGTCATAATGGAGCTTCTTTTTGCCCCTTGAAGTCCACCAACTGGTTGAATTTGCTAAATTGTCTGAACTTAAATTATATTTTTTCACAAGTCAGTGAACTTCAGTTATGTCATTCATCTTTGAATTCCTGTTATTGGTCACCTGTTAAGCAGGAACTCACTTGGGTAGTATTTCCATATGGTAAGTGCACAAATTTACCTGGTCTGCCCAGGATACAGAGATCCGGGGTGACGTGATGGTGACCATACTCTGCTGTTCATCCTAAGGTTGGCAGTTGAAATCTATCTATTGACACCTCAGAGGAAAGGCCTGGCAAACAACAATCAAAATGTCAGACAGTGAAAACTGTGTAATACGTGAGATTACCATGAGGCAACTTAACAGCAGCTCGGTTGGCGGGTTGGCCCTGGCTGCCATTCTTCAAGAATGATGAGGAATTTTTGCTGGATGATGGCCTCCATCCAAGTTATACCAGAAAGCTCAGCAAATTCCTTTTCCAGTCTGAAGTTCACACAACTACATCCTCAGTGGGGAAAGATATATATATATATATATATATAATCACTTCCTTCTATTCTGACTCTGGATTTTAGTTCAAAGAGTCTGTCATGAATTGAATTGTATTCCCCAAAATACATGTATGTAATACTCTACTAGCATAGCAGGTAAGAGGTTGCACTGTCAACCCAAAGCCACTAATGACTCTGAGGGTGAAAGAAATAGACAGTCTCCTCCATTGTGGTTTATAGTCACTAAAAACTCCCTGGAGGGTCAGCTATGAGTCAGTTCAGACTTGAGGGCAAATAGCAGCAGCAATAATAGTAATACCATTTGGAAACTATGTAAGGATCCTAAATTATCTGATAAAATAGTTTTAAGAAAATTAAGGATGGAAGATAGCATCCTTTAGCCCATCACAGACCAGTCTGCTGTGAGAGGAGTTTCATGAGGCTGTGAACTATAAAACCTATTGTAAAAGATGAAGGAGGAAAAAAGTAAACCAAGTAGGGGGACCACAGATCCAGTAAGAAAGAATAACCAAGAGTGGGGTGCATTTGCTTGGAGCATGGAAGCTCTTTGGCATGGGGGAGGACCGACACATAGAGGTCTCCATACAGTACTGGGCCTACAGTGCCAAAGGAAAGAAGGACCTTCCTTCTGTACCAACCAAAAGGGAGAAGGGCTCTTCTCCTGGAGCCAGCAGCCTGAAGCTGAACTGTCAGAGAATACATTTATATTTGCCAAAACCATCCACTTGTGGCATCTCTGTTATATTGACACTGTGTAATGGTGACAGCAGCCCAGACTCACTTGGGTTGAACACAAGTACCTATTTAGAAATGTCTGGAGGGCCCCATAGTTCAGAATTCTCCAGGAATCTTACTTAAAGAAGTGATTGCTTTAATACCACAGACTTTCAGAACCCAGTAGGTCTTAATGTGGTCTACACATTGGCATTTTCAACACTCTGTCCCCATCCCAAATCAAGGGTCCTTGAAACACATTTTGACAAATGTGCCAGTAGTATCTCTCTCCACAGCTTTTGATCAATTTTATGTGTTTCCTTCTTTGACAGTGACTAGGGCTCTGCTATGCATATGTTGTCATGTAAGGGACAGATAAATTTGACAAGGGCCCTCGAGAAACTCAGAATCTAGCAAGAGAAACACGACACATATATAAATAGAAATAATGTTTGTCTTGAGAGAAGAACACACATCATAAGGCCTAAAAACATTACAGGAGTTCATAGGAGGAAATAGTGTTGAGCTGGTCAGGAGAGGGCATGGCTTTATGAAAAGGAAGATACACATTAAGCCTGAAAGAAGACCCAGTATTAGGATATTCATAAATAGGCAGTGGGAAAATGATATTCTGAAACACAGTGAGACAGCCTTAGCAAAATCCTAGAGTCAGGCAGTTTGGTGCTTGTGCAAGGAAGGACAATTAGTTGTCATTGGATCAATTCTGATTCCATGTTTATCATGATAGAACTATGCCTTATAGGATTTTCAAAGGATAGTTTTTCAGGCCTTTCTTCTGAAGTGTCTCTAGATTTTTGTTTAGCATTCAAGCTAGTTAATGGTACCTCTCAGTGACTCCTCTGGGAAAGAGGGAGCCTAACTGGCTTGGAGCACAGGATACAGAAAGGGGAGCAGAAGCAAGTATTAAAAAAAGGGTTATAGCCAGTTCGCTGAGAGCTGGGGTATATGGTGACAAATATGTGCTTAAAGTATAATTTGGAAAGGGGTAGACTGAGAGCAGATCTTCCTTAGCCCAAAGTTACCCCAGCATGTAGGAACCCGATGACCCTGGAACCAGGGAGATAGGGATGATTCTGATGACCGCAGCCCTCCAGTTTAGCCCTCAGATTCATCAATTATTCATCAGAGTGACAGTGCAAGCACCCACTTTGTCTTACTCACACATCAATGACAGAAAGGACCAGGGCTCTGCCAGGCAATCCCTGTACATGTTCCTCAAGATGCAAGAGAAGAAGAAATGGAAATAGAAGAAATGTAAGATGAGCGCCCTGCATGCTCATGTTCCACAGGGTTTCACAGTTTGGTGGATGAAGAAAGGGGAGTAAGGAAATGGGAAAGACCAATGGGGATTAATTTTGTAAAACAATGCATCAGAATAATTGTGTGAAACACAATGTGAATGAAAATAATCAAAAAAAGAATATGGAAGAAGAAAAAAAAAAAAAACAAAAAAACCCCAAAGATTCTCACCACTAGGCCAGTTGGCAACACCATGAAGAGATTGAGGTTTTTAACAATAAAAGTTTGCTCCACAAATCAACACTTTTGACACCAACAGTCAGGAAATCAAAATATGAATTGCATTGTAGAAATCTGCTGTTCATCCTCTTGAGAACACTGTGACCCACTTCTCCCCTTTCCTTGTCTCCTCCTTTCCTTGTCTCCCTCTACTCTCCCTTTCCTTGTCCCCCTCGCTTCCCCACCCTGTCTTCGTCTCCCTCTCCTTCCCTCCCTTTTCCGGTCTCCCTCTCCTTCTCCCCCTTCCTCTTCTCTCTCCCTCCACTCTTTTTCATTCACACACATACCCATGTGCACACATAAATACATAACCAAATGGAGCACCTCAGTTTTTCTCAGCTGGTAGGCTACACATAAAGAAAGAGTGGTATGAAGAGCAGACTTTCTAAAGAATTACTGCCTTGAGCATTATGCTCTTTGTTCTCATTTCCAAAATGGTGATTCAACAGAATGTGGGAGTTATTGGACAATGCTATCAATATTATGTGTAAGTAAATCTTGTTGAAGATTATTTTAAAAGGACTGGAACAGTACATCAACAGAGAACCATGAGAAATTCAGTCTGGATTCAGAAGAGACTGTGGCAAGAGGCCTATCCCTGCTGTAGTTATATTGATCATTACTAAAAGAAGAAGATACCAGAAAGATATAGATAGATGATAGATAGATAGATAGATAGATACAGATGTTATTTACTGTGTAAAAGTATTTGTGTGGATTATAAAAAAAATTTAATACCATTGAGAGGAATGAGAATTGCAGTACAGTTAATTGTGCTCATGTAAAATCTATACATTAATGAAGAAACATTTGTACAAACAGAACAAGGGAACATTGTTGTTAGTTGCTGTTAAGTCACAATGTGACTCATAGTTTCTATGTACAATAGCCCTGAAACCTGCTCTATACTGTGCCAACTTCATTGTCTCTGACACACCTACCCTCATTATCCCAGTCACTGAATAAATCCATCTCATCAAGAAAAAAAAAAAAAAAAGAACTATCGAGCGGCTTAATGGTAAGGAATTGCATTGCAAACCTAAAGGTACTTGGTTCAAATCCACTAGCTACTCTGCAGGAGAAAGATGGGCAATCTCCTCTCATGTGTTTAACTGGCTTTGAAATCCTGCTGGAAGAACAGCTATGGGTCAGTTCCAACTAAATAGCACACAAGAACAACATATAAGATCAAACTGAGGACATAAAAGATGAGACAGGAAAATTAGGGGCTGTGAATTTATGCTAGTGGGGGAGGTACAATTCAGCAAAATGAGGTAAGAATGGTTGCACAAATTAAAAATAATACATTATCAATATTATTGAATTGTCCATGTAGAAGTTGTGTTTGTGTATGTCCTGGTGTCAACATTATTAAAACAATAGAAAGAAATAATTTAAAAAGATCAATCTTTTCACAGGGAGCTCCAGTAGCTTAGTGGTAAGACATTGAGCTGCCAGTCCAAAGGTACTTGGTGTAAATCCACCAGAAAGAGATGGGCAATTTCTTCTCGTACAGTTTGCTGCCTCTGAAAACCCACTGGCTAACAGCTTAATTTCAACTCGATGATACACAACAACAATTTTTTCACCAAATTATCAAATACTATATGATCTCACATTCATTAATTAGCTAAAACAGATAAATGTAAAGAGATCTAAGGTTATTATTAATGGTTATTAGGAGTGGGGAGGAGAGTGGTGACGTCTATCAAATGTTGTTGTTGTTGTCATGTGCTGTTGAGTCGCCTGTGACCTATAGCGACCTTATGCACAACAGCCCTAAACTCTGCCCTGTTCTGTGCCAATCGCTCTGTCTCCGACAAACCCATCCCAATTACCCCAATCACTAAATCAATCTACCTCACAGAGGGACTTCCTCTCTTGCGCTGTCCCTCCACTCTACCAAGCATGATGCCCCTCTCCAAGGATCGGTCTCTCCTTACAACATGTCCAAAGTATGTCAGACAAAGCATCAGAATCCTTGCCTCCAAGGAGCAGCCTGGTTTAACCCTCTCTAGTATGAACCTCTTTGTCTTCTTAGCAGTCCATGGTACCCTCAATACTCTTCTCCAGCACCACAGCTCAAAGGCATCAATTCTCCTTCTATCTTCCCTAGTCATTGCCCAACTCTCTGATGCATATCAAGTGATTGCAAAGACCATGGCCTGTATCAGATGCACCTTAGCAGAGAGACACCATTGCTCTTCAGTACTTTGGAGAGGTCCTTAACAGCAGACTTTCCCATCGCAATATGTCTTTTAATTTCCTGGCTGCTGTTGCCAAGAGTGTTGACTGTCGAGCCAAGCAGACTAAAGCTGTGAACAATCTCAATCTCTTCACCATCCATCCCGATGCTGTCAATTGACTCAGTGGTGAGAATCTTTCTCTTCTTGACATTGAGCCTCAATCCATATTGAAGGCTGCAGTCCCTGACCCTCAACAGCAAGCACTTCAGGTTCTTCTCAGTTTCAGCAAGCAGGTTTGTGTCATCTGCATAACGCATATTGTTGATAGATCTTCCACCAATCCTGACACCACATTTCTACTCATAGAGCCCGGCCTCTCAGATAATCTGTTCTGCATACAGTTTGAAAAGGTATGGAGACAGGACACATCCCTGGGCGTACACCCTTCCCAATTTTGAACCATGCAGTGTTTCCGTGCTCTGTTCTGACTATTGCCTCCTGGTCCAAGTATTATAGGTTTCACATTAGCACAATCAAGTGTTCTGGGATTCCCATTCTTCTCAGAGTAAGCTACAATTTGTTATGATCCACACAGTCAATTGCCTTTGCATAGTCAATAAAACACAGATAGACATTTTTCTGGTATTCCCTGCTTTCAGCCAAGATCAATCTAACACTAGCTATAATGTCCCTAGTGCCACGACGCCTTCTAAACCCAGCCTGGACTTCTGGCAGTTGTCTGCTGATGTGCTGTTCCAGTCCTTTTTGGATAATTTCCAGCAGAATCTTGCTTGCATATAATATTAGTGATGTTGTTCAATAATTTCTGCACTCTGTTGGGTCACCCTTCTTTGAAATGGGAACAAATATGGATCTCTTCCAGTCAATTGGCCAGGTGGTTGTTCTCCAGACTTTTTGACACAACTTAGTGAGCACATCCAGAGCAGTGTCTGTCTGTGGAAATATGTCAATTGGTATGCTATTAATTCCTGGGCCTTGCTTTTTGCCATTTCCCTCAGAGCAGCTTAAACTTCTTCCTTCATCACCACAGGCTCTTGCTCATATGTTGTTTCATTAAATTCTTCTGTGTCTGTCAATTCCTTTTGATACAGTGACTCAGTATATTCTTTACATCTTTTTTTAATACTTCCTGGATCATTTAATATTCTGCTTAAAGCATCCTGATTATAGCAACTCGAGGTTTGAATTTGTTTTTCAGTTCCTTGAGCTTAAGAAAGCAATGGAAATAATTGCGTGTGGACATGCTGACAGTATTCTGAACACAATTGTTGCTGTAAGTTGATTCCAACTCATGGAAACTCTATGTATACAGAGTTGAACTCTTCCATAAGGGTTTTCTTTCAGAAACAAATCATCAGGACTGTTTCTGAGGCATCTTTGTTGTTAGGTGACGTCATGTGAACAAGGACTCATAACAAACATATAAACAGCAGATCTGAACCTTGAACTATCCTGCTTCAGCCATTGTTACAGTCACCGTGACAGTGCATCTTGCATAGAGTCTTCCTCTCTCTTTCTGACACTTCATCTTTACCAGTATGATAACCTTCTCCAAGGACCAATCCACTCTGACAACATGCCCAAAGTACTTGAGATGAAGTTTCACCATTCTTGCACCTTGGTTGAACTTCCTCCAAGACAAAATCGTTCATTCTTTTAGCAGTCCCTGGTACATTCAACAGTCTTTGCCAACACCACAGTTCAAAGGTATAGATTCTTCTGTCCTTCTTATTCATGGTCCAACTTTCAGATACATAGGAAGTAATTTAAAATACTAAGACTTGGATTGGATGCTCTTAATCTTTAAACTGACATCCTTGCTCTACAGAGGAAAGTTGAGGTGGGTTTAAATTGCCACCTTTTAGCCTACATATAAACACTTGTGTCACCTAGGGACTCTTGAATACAATTAGTGCATATATACATGTTAAGAACACTGTCTATCTCTCACACACACGTATGACACATGTGCCTATATAACAGGGCATTCCTCGGTGCAGAGTTTCCCCCTAATTTAATAAAGAGGTTTCTTTTATTTACATAACTCAACACATGATCTTTTTTGTGTATTAGCAAAGGTTTTGAAACTTTCCTGACCTCTACCCAGGATAAAGCTGAACCATAAAAATGAAATTGTCCTTCTTTCTGTAGTCCCAATATCCCCAGACACCTCACCTCCCCCCAGATGAAGGGTACCCATTCAGGATCCCACTGTCCATCTGCACATCAAAGGATGCTATGGAAATCCATGATTAGGAGGCTAATGCTTCAAACACACTTCAGAATCACCCACAGCACGGATTGCAAGAGTAAATTGCATCAATAAATTCAGCTGTCAGTCTATTTGTCACCACAGTCTAATCAGAAATATAAAACATTGTGTGCCAGAGATAAATTAATTACCATCAGAAGCAGGGCCCAGGAGAACCAGATGTCTGTTAGGATTATCTGAGAGGAGATGGTCTATTTATCCAGAAAGCTAATTAGAAGTTGAATCACCTGTACTTTTTTAGGGAGGGGAAGCAAGGGGCTGTTTCCATTGAGTGGGGCCTGGAAACAGGCAATGCAGGGATTTCCTGCTTGATTTATGACCACAGAACAGCCTCTTGTTGTCATTGTTAAGTGTGATTGAGTCCACTACAATGTACAGTGACCCTATAAGCAAGAATCAGAACCCTAACCTTATCCTGTACCATCCTCTGGGGACCTTTTACACGTCTCATGTTATAAACAAGGCAGGCAATTCAAATCCACCAGCTATTCTCTAGGAGAATGATGAGAATCCTCCTGCATGATTTACAGCCTCTGAAGACCTATTGGTAGGTCAGATATGAATTGGTCTGACTAGATCGCATATAACAACAACAAAGGGGTTCTGGTGGCTCAGTGGTAAGGAATTGTGCCACCAATACAAAGATACGAGGTTCAAATCCACCAACTGCTAAGCAGAAGAAAGATGGACAATCTCCTCTATGCAATTTACTGCCTCTGAAAACTCACTGGAGAGTCAGTGATGAATTGGTTCTAAATAGATAGTACATGACAACAGTATTATAAAACAGCCATCTTATAAAGAGTTCTATGCCAACAAGTTAAACAAGATGTATTAGTTACTTAGTCCTGCAGCTGGAGCCCCTGGACTGTGCAAATGGACCACTAACCAGATGTTGGAGATTGAAATTTGTGCACAGATACCTCAGAAGAAAGGTCTGGCAACGTACTTCTAAAAATGCCCTGGGAGCACTTTGGAACACCCAGAAGGCTCCCATGGGGCAAAACAGGGTGCTCACATCCCACCCTAACCCCAAGACAGCCAGCTGTTCTTTGGCGCTCTCTCTTGAACACCTCAGTTGGGCCAGCAGAGTTGGAGCACTTACCTGAGAAAGAGTTAAGTGTTGAGCACAGCTTCCCTGGGCTCTGATTTGTAGGTGACAGACCAGGTTATTCCTGGTTCTGCAGATTAAACTATTCATTCTTGGGAAGACCACTTAACTCTTCTGGTCTTCAGCCTCCTCACCCATAGCCACAAAGTTGAAGGTTCAAGTCCAGGCAAGGATGCTTCAAAAGAAAGGTCTGGGAATTGTTCTGCTTCTGAAGAGTGAGCCACAGAAAACCCTGTGGAGCACAGTACTACTCTGACACACAGGGGCCACCATGCAACAGAGTGGATGACAGCTGCTTAGTCCTTCATCTGGGCTAGCTCATTCATGGGGTGCCTGATAATTGTGGTTCATGCTTCAGACAGGAGGGCATCTGCACTTTCACACCCATTTTCATGTGAAACGTGTTCCCTTGATGCAAGCTTCCCTGTCTGTAGGAGTTTTCACTGCACAGTTATGCTTTCCCATTACCTAGACGAGAGCTGGAGGAGAAGGTAAGCTCACTGGATAAAGGCAGACCGGCTATTTCCTGCTCTGCTTAATGAAACGTGTCAGAGTTGTTACTCCTCTTTTAGCCCATCCACAAACTGTCACACAACAAGGAGTGCAATCCTGGTGTGCTCTAATGTAGGGGCAAGGAGAAGGAGATCAGAAAAGGACGCCAGCCCTCCAAGAGTCATGTAGTCTCTGTGGAGACCAAAAAACAACTGCTAGCCACAGTTGGGAGGCTGGAGGGATTTTAGCAGAAGGTATATTAGCAAACTGACTTTGCTTAGCGACCGCCAGATGCTGTCCCCCTTCTCTCCACATCCCAGGACTGAGAGGTCAGTTAAAGCTACTAGCCCCCTCCTCCACGACATTTACAGTTATCATATTCATGGTCATGAACACTCTTGTGGTTCAAATCCACTAGTAGCTTCTTGGGAGAAAGGTGAGCAAGCTGAATTTAGATGGGATTATCAATGCTGATGTCAGATGGATCTTGGCTGAAAGCAGAGACTACAAGAGAGATATCTACTTGTGTTTTATTGACTATGCAAAGGCAGTTTGACTTTGTAGATCACAACAAATTATAGCTAAGATTGAGACAAATGACAATACCTGAACATTTAATTGTGTTCATGAAAAACTAACACCTAGACCAAGAAGCTGTTGTCCGAACAGAGCAAGTGAACATTACATGGTTTAAAATCAAGAAAAGTAAAAAAAAAAAAAAATCAAGAAAAGTGTGTGTCAAGGCTTTATCGTTTCTCTGTACCTGTTCAGTCTATATGCTGAATATTATTATCATATTCCTCTGATATTGTTATCGGGATTGTAGGAAAACTCATCAACAACTTGCATTAGGCAGATGAGACAACTTTGCTCCCTGAAAGTTAAAAAGACTCAAAGAGCTTGCTTTGGGAAATAAAAGAATACATCCTTTAATTTATGCTAGTGAATTTGAACCACCAAAGAGTTGCCTCTGGGTTAGCAGTGCAACTCCCTATGGATTGCACAGCCAGAGTTCCTGCTAGTCTTGATCCTCCTTGAGCACCAAAATCATCCTAAACTTATAGAATCCACATCAAAGGCTATTTTAGGATGGCCAAAACCTCTCCAGAGGACATACAGTGCAGTGCTGACACAGCCACATCCGCAAGCTCTTCCGACTCCAGGAAACTCTCAGTGATATTTGCTCAAAGTTGTGTGAGTGCCCTTCATTTAGTGACCATATGCCTCTGACAGGTCAGCCCTGGTTTATGTTTCTGTCCCTGCAGAATTATTACTAGTTTCCCCCTTCACTGTCCTGTAAAATGCTTGCTCTCAGCACGTGTTATAAAAGGCGATGTTACTAACTCATTATCAGTGAAGGGGCTTAGAATCAATTTCTTAGTGATGGTGATAGGTTTGCATTGATCTGCCCTGGCCTTCGTGTGAGTAACAGCTCCATGACCAAGCACACCCACCTGTCATCCCACCTACACAGGCCACCACCAGCAGGCTGGCTGTCAGTGAATCAGCTGCTAGCTTTTATATTATCTCTGGTGGTGTTGTCTTACAATTAGATGGAGAAGGAAGTGCGTGTGCAAACATGTGCTCATTCCCACATGCACTTACGTGTACATATTTGTATGTGTGTGTGTAGTGTTTGTGAGCACCATATGTTTGTATGTGTTTGCATGAGCACCTAACAGCATGTGTGTATATGTGCTGAGGGTATATCTCCTTTCTGCCATCAGTGCTGGCTGTGAAAGTCAGCGATGCTTCCTGGAGTGCTTGTCTCATAGGCAAGGATTTCTGCTCACGCAAGTTCATGTCTATACATTAAGGGCTTCGAGGCAACATTCACTCCTGTGGCTTGTCGATGGAGCTCCACTTCTTATCTCCTACCTGTAATCTCCTTTGCCATTGAGTGGTAGGTGCTGGATGCTTTATGAGTGTGCGCCTTCTCCTCCTTTGATGTCTTCCCTCCCTCACCCTTTCACCCTCTGCAGTGGAAGCTCCCACCTGTCCTGCTGTATGGCCCTGAGTGACCTCAGCACCCCCATCCCACAATTATTCACTTTCTGAGCTATCAGCAACTCTAGCAGTTATCAGAGCCTTGGCTGCAAAAGTTAGGAGCAGTTTCTGAACGACCTATTTCTGAGGAGTTCAAGTCAAACATCCCCTCCTCCTAGAGACTAGAGGAGCAGTATCACTGCCCCAGGAACATTGTTTATTCCTCTGCCTAACTTCCCAGCCTATTTCTCATAGAAGGGTGGTAATATAAGTTTTTCTACAACCCCTCCCAGAAGGCCTGTTGTGGCCACCCAACATCAGGCTTACCAGTAATAAGGAACATAACCAAAAGCACAGACTAGCTTTTACCTGGGTGTCCATGCCCTCTGAGTAACATAGTTTACAAGGCTTTCCTTTTAGGGCAAATGCTCCTCTAGGAGAAAAAAAAAAACAAACCAAAATAAACCCCAAACACGCTAACAACAAACATATATAGCTGTCAGGGATCTCTCCAGAGTACTGAGAAGCAACAATGTTAGTCTGGAGACTAAGGTCCACCTGATCCAGCCCATGGTCTTTGCAATGACTTGCTATGCATCAGATGGCTGGATAATAACTAAAGAGAATAGAAGACGAATTGATGCCTTTGAGTTGTGGTGCTGGAGAAGAGTCTTGTACTTACCATGGACTGCCAAGAAAACAATAGGTCTGTCTCGGAAAGGGTGAAACCAAATTTTTCCTTGGACACTAGGATTTTGAAAGTCTGTCTCACACATTTTGGGCATGTGGGCAGGAGGGACAGATCCTTGGAGAAGGATATCATGCTTAGAAGGGTGGAGAGACAGCTCAGGAGAGAAAAACCCTGAATTAAAAAAAAAAACCCTGGATGAGATGGATTGATACAGCAACTAGGGCAATGAGTGTAGGTGTGTTGGAGTCAGTGAAACTGGCTCAGGACAGGACAGGCTTCAGAACTATTGTACACTGGGTTGCTGTGAGTCATAGGTGGCCTGATGGCACATAACAACAATAACAACACCACCACACACACACACATGCGTGTGTGTGTGTGTGTGTGTTTGCATACACTTCCTAAACAACATGCCTCCGGAAACTGTATGAATTTTAATAAATGCCGATAACTGTAGAGGGGCTTCAGGCCTCTTGTTCATAGGGTCACTATGATTTACACTCGACTCAAAGGCAATCAACAACAAGTGTTGTTGCTTTTGTTGTTTGATGTTTTTGAGTCAAATATGACCCATAGTGGCCTTATGAACAACAGATCTGAATCTCATCCTATACTCTGCCATCCTAATCATCTCTGACATTCTTGAGCCTATTGCTGCAATCACTGTCAATTTATCTGGTTGAGGGTCTTCCTCTTTTTCACCACCCTTCTACTTTTCCAAGCATGATGTCCCTTTCCAAGTAAAAGCCCCTCCTAGAAATATACCTAAAGTTTGTGAGATGAAGCTTTATCATCTTTGCTGCCAAGGAGTACTCTGGTTGCACCTTTTCTAAGACATAGCTGTTCGACAATCGATGGATACTTGGTACTCTTCTCCAACACCACAGCTCAAAGACATCAGTCCTTCTTCTGTCATCCTTATCCCAGCTTTCAGCAGCATAGCAGTTGGTTGAAAATACCATGGCCTCAATCAGGCATACCTTAGTCCTCAAACTGGCAACATTGTTTCTCAATAATTTGGAGAGATCCCTGTCTGCACACTTTCCCAGGGAAATATTTCTCCAGATCTCCTGATGCTGATTGCGGATCAAAGTAAGGTGAAATCATTAACAGTTTCCATCTTTTCTCCATCTACCATGATATTGTCTATTTTCTCAGTGGTAAGAATTTTCAGTTTCTTGGTGTTGAGATGTAATATATCTTCTGCAGCAAATGCTTCACATCCTCATTTTCAGCAAGCACAGTTGTATCACCTGCATAAGGTAGGTTTTTGATGAGTCTTCCTCCAATCCTGATGCCACATTGTTTTTCAGAGTCTAGCTTCTTGAATAATTTGCTCAGTATGCAGATTGAATAAGTTTGGAAAGAACTCACAATCCTGATGCACACCTTTCTTAATTTTAAGCCACGCACTGTTCCCTTGCTCTCTTCACCCAGCAGCTTCTTGGTCTAGGTATAGGTTTCCCATCTGGAGGCTTAGAGCTCTGGAAGTTGGAGCCTATGTGGCCTAGTTGTAAGGAACTGCACAGCCAACACAAAGGCACATGATTCAAATCAACCAGCTGCTCCACTAGAGAAAGATGGGCGATCTCCTCCCACACACTTTACTGCCTCTGAAAACCTGCTAAAGGGCCAATTGGTTCCAATTCTACAGCACATAACAACCATTAGTAATAATGGGTGACTGGAATACAAAAGTTGGGAACCAGGAAGAAGGATCAGTAGTCAGAAAACATGGACTTGGTGACAGAAATAAGGCTTTAGATAGAGTGATAGAATTCTGCACAATTAATGAGTTATTCAACCAATTTATTGATTCTGCATCATCAACGATTTATTTAAATCAATGACTTATTTATTGCAAATACCTTTTATAAGAAACATAAATGCTGTCTATACCCATAGATTTCACCTGAGGGTATTCACAGGACTCAAATAGATTACATCTGTGGAAGGAATCATTGGAGAAGTTCAGTATCAGCAATAAAAATAAGGCCGGGTGCTGATTACAAAACAGACTATCAACTACTCATACACAAGTTCAAATTAAAGCTAAAGAAGGTCAAATCAAATACACTGGAATAAAAATTTGATCTTGAGTCTCTGACAATTGAATTTAATAACCAACTCACATACAAGTTTTAGGCGTTGAACAACAATGAACAAAGACCAGATGAGCTGTGGGAGGATATTAAGTATATCATCCGCAATGAATGCAAAAGACAAAGACTACCAAGACAAAGGAAGAAGAAAAGACCAAAATGGATGTCAGAAGAGACTCTGAATATTGCACTGGAGCACTGAGAAACCAAAGCAAAGGAAGACATCAAAAAGTTAAGGAGCTGAGTAGAATATTTCAGAGGGCAGCTTGGAAGACAAAGCAAAGTATTATAATGTGCAAGGAGCTGGAGTGGGAAAACAAAAAGGCCAAATTTGCTCAACATTTCTTAAGCTGAAGGAACTAAAAAACAAATTCAAGCCTCAGGTTACAATACTTAAGGCTGCTAAGGGCAGAATATTAAGTGGTCCAGAAAGCATTACAAGAAGATGGAAGGAATACACAGAGTCATTGTACCAAAAACAATTGGTTGACACAGAATGTCGAGAAACAACATATAATCAAAAGACAATTGGTGATGAAGGAGGAAGTGCAGGTTACTCTGAAGAAATTGGTAAAAAATAAGGCCCCAGGAATTGAAAGAATACCAATTGATATATTTCAATAAAAAAAGATGCTGCCCTGGATGTTCTCACCAGGTTGTGCCAAGAAATCTGGAGGATAACTACTTGGCCAAGAAACTGGAAGAAATCCATATGTATTCCCATTCCAAAAAAAATTGATCTGACAGAGTGTGGAAATTATCAAACAATATCACTATTACCACACAGAAGCAAAATACTACTGAAAATTATCCAAAATCGACTGGAACACTACATTAACAGAGAACCACCCAAAATACAAGCTGAATTTAGAAGAGGTCATGGCACTTAGAGACATTATTGCCAATGTCAGATGAATCTTGGCAGAAAGCAAAGAGTAGCAGAGGAATGTGTATCTGTACTTCAATGACTATGCAAAGGCATTTGCCTGTGTAGATCACGTCAAATTGTGCCTAACCTTGAAGAAAATGGGAATCCCAGTACACTTGATTGTACTCATGTGAAACTTACAATACTCAGACCAGAAAATAGTCCTCAAAACAGAGCAAGGAGGCACTGCATGGTCCAAAATCAGGAAGGGACTGCATCAGGAATGTGTCCTGTCTCCCAGTCTTTTCAATCTATATGCAGAACAGATTATTTGGGAAGCTGGGCTTTATGAGGAGGAATGTGGCATCAGGCTTGGAAGAAGATTCATTAACAACACACGTTAAGCAGATGACAAAACCTTGCTTGCTAAAACTGAGGCAGATCTGAAGTACTTACTGAAGAAGGTCAAGGACTGTAGTCTTAACATCAAGAAGACAAAGATTCTCACCACTGGGCCGATTGGCAGCATGACAGATAGAGAAGAGATCGAAGTTGTTAATTGTTTCAGCTTGCTAGCCTCCACAATCAATACTCTTGGCACCAGCAGTCAGGAAATTAAAAGATGAATTGCACTGGGAAATTCTGCTGTCAGGAACCTCTCCAGAGTACTGAAAAAACAACAATGCCAGTCTAGAGACTAAGGTGCATCTAATCTAATCCACAGACTTTGAAATTACTTGCTATGCATAAGAGAGCTGGACAATGACTAAGGATGACAGAAAAGAATAGATGCCTTTGAGTTGTGGTGCTGGAGAAGAGAGTCTTGAACATACCATGGACCACAAAGAAAACCAAATAGGTCTGTTTTGGACAGGGTGAAACCAGATTTCTCCCTGGAGGCTAAGATTTTGAAGCTCCATCTTACATACTTTGGGCACATGGACAGGAGGGACTGGTCCATGGAGAAGAACATCATGTTTTGAAAGGTTGAGTGACAGCACGGGAGAGGAAGACCACAGATGAGATAGATTGATATAATAATTAGGGTAATAGGGGTAGGTGTGTCAGAGTCAGTAAGACTGGCTCAGGGCAGGCTTCAGAGCTATTGTACATAGGGTCGCTATAAGTCACAGGCAACTCAGTGGCACATAAAAACAAATATATATATATTTGCTATGAATTGTCTACGACTTGACGGCACTTAACAACAACAACTATATATATGTCTTTAATTCATAGGGTCTTTATGACAACTTAAAGGTATATATATATATATATATAATTCATAGGGTCTTTATGACAACTTAAAGGTATATATATATATATATTTGTTTTTATGTGCCATCAAGTTTCCTGTGACTCACAGCAACCCTATGAACAAAAGACCTGAACACTTGTATAACTTTCATCATTTCTCCACGTTCATAAAGTTTTCAGAGACAAGCCATTTGGAAGTGGATGCCATTCCTGCTTCCAAGCTTGTTTTAATCCGGGAGCTCCACCAAACCCTGTCCACCATGGGTAGCCATTATCACATTTGACACATCAGTGTCCCAGTGTTTAGCATCACAGCAACCTGTACCTCTGTACAAAAAATGGACAGACCAAGGCTATATAACCCTGAAGAATGTTTGACCAAAAACAATTAAAAACAGGCCTGAGGGCCTCAGATTAAAGTAACCCACCTTTGGCTTGGTAGCATCCCTTTCTGTACACTAGGCCAACTGAGCTCTCTCTATATACCCACATATACCCACAAATACACAAAGATTTGGTAGGGAGTTCTGGTGGCCGAGTGGCAAGATCTTACACTGCAATACCAAAGGCACATGGTTTGAAGACACCAGCTGCTCCGCGGGAGAAGGGTGGGCAATCTCCTTCTGTGTGATTTACTTCTTCTGACCGGCTGGGCGGTCAGCTATGAGTCAGTTCCAACTGTACAGTACACAACTACAACAACAACAACACAATACACACTTCATTTGTCAAACGAAAGTGTATGTCATATTCAGTAGTTCAGTAATCAAAGTTTAATGCAAAACATGCATAGATTATCATCATCACAAACAAACGAGCTATAAACAATGAAAGGTGAAGCGGCCTTCTAGGACCAGGAAATCTAGGCAGTCCCTATTCATTAACCCTTGAAGAAATATATGCCAAGCCTAAATATAGTTACTGTTGTTGACTCAGAACTGACCCACTGCTGACTCTCGAGTCGGTTTTCAGAGACAGTAAATTGCATAGGAGGAGATTGTCTTCCTTTCCCATGGAGCAGCTGGTGAATTCAAACAACATTCTTTTGGGGTTGCAGGGCAGCTTCTTACCGCTAGGCCACCAGAGCTCTTCGCCAAGCCTAACTTGCTACTGTTGTTGTTATGTACAGTTGTTAAATAAACTATTCCTAAAAGTAAATTCCAAATGAGTGTGTTGCATTGATTATTATTTTTAGGTGACATCAAGTCAACCCTATGAAGAAGAGATCTGAACCTTGCCCTATCCTGTGCCATCCTTATCATCTTTACCATGTTTGAGCCCATTATTATATCCACTGGGTCAATCCATCTTATTGAGGATCTTTCTCTGGCCCTCTACCTTTCCTAGCAAGATAACTTTTTCCATGTACTGGCCTCTTCTGACAGCATATCAAAAACATGTAAGATAAATTCTCACATCTTTGCCTCTACTGAGCACACTGCCGTACTTCAAGACAGACTTGTTGGTCTTTTTAGCAGTCCATGGGATATTCATTCAGTGCTCTTCTCCAATACCACAGCACAAGGTCATTTCTTCTCCTTTTATCATCCTTATTCATTGTCCAGCTTTTAGATGCATAGGAAGGAACTGAAAAGACCACAGCTTGAATCAGATGCACTCTCGTCTTTAAATTGACACTGTTGCCTTTCAGCACTTCGAAGAGGTCCTTGACAGTATATTTTTTCTGATTGCAGCACATCTATTGATTTCTTGACTACTGTTGTCATGTGTGTTGGTTGTGGATCCAAGTAAGGTGAAATCATTGACAATCTTCTCCATTTATCATAATGTTGTCTATTGATCCAGTAGTGAGGATTTTTGTTTTCTTGATATTGAGGTGCAGCTCATATTGAAGACTGCAGTCTTTGATCTTCTTCAGTGTCTCAAGTCTTCTTCCTTTTCATCAAGCAAGCTTGTATCACCTGCATAATCCAGGTTGTTGATGAGTTTTCCTCCGGTCCTAATCTCACTGTCTTCTTTAGGGAGTCCAGCTTCTGAAATAATTGCTCAGCATACAGATTGGATAGCTATGAAGAAAGGACACAGCCTTGACAGGTATTTTTGCCCTGATTTTAAACCACACAGTGTCCTCTTGCTCTCTTCCAGCAACAGAAGTATGAGATATTTTTAATTTAAAAATAGGACCAGGTTCTAGATTGTCACGTAATGAAATGTCTTTGTTTGCTGTTATTGTTGCTGTTAGTTTTCGTCAGCCAGCTTTGGTACATGGCAGCCGCAATCCATGAGAATGAGCTCTGTTCAGGTCTGGACATCTTCAAAACCAGCATTGTGCTGGGCTCCACGGTGTCTTTACTACAAATGACCTGCGGCATGGGCAGCACCACTCCCAGTACTGATGGCAGAGATGTCCTTGGACACGTGCCTTTGAAGAACTGTGCTACTGTGTCTGTAAGATAAATGATTGGAGATTGAAAGTCTGAGAGAAAAGATAGATACATTTTCAGTTTTAAGGAGTATCATGAATTGCTCTCCTAAAGATATTGTACCAATGTTATTGATGCTACATCAAGTGATCAGTATTAAGCCTATTTCTCCATTTAGTCCATCTAATCAGAAATATAATAGTTTCTTTTTTTAATTGTGATTTTAACAAGTTTACAAAAAGTTGGATTTTCATTCATTCATTCATTCATTATTGCACATTTTCCTCCCTACTCTCCACCCAGTTCACTTTTTTTAAAAAAAACAAACCTGTATTCTTTCATTTTTGCATAATTTCCTCCCTTTGTCTCTGATCTTGCCCCAATTTACTTTGCTTTGCACCTCTTATTCTGGATTGTTGTCATACAAATAATGCCTAATCATATACTCCTATTCCTTTTAAACAGTCCTTCATCTGGTCCAAGACAGTGTTTATTATGTATCCCCTCTTTTCTTAGTTTCCCCTCAATCCCCATGTCAGTCCAGTTTTATAACAGTGATATTAAACAGTATTTGTCTTTTTGTAACAGAGATATTTTGCTTAACATAATGTTCTCCAGGGTCACCCATCTTGTGTAATATTTTATGAGTTCCTTGTTTTTCAGTGAACATGATAGCTTCTTAATTACTTTGCTTTTTTTAAAAAAAAATACTAAATTGTGAAAGATGTACATCAAGGATGAGTTCTGTCTCCATATCTTTTCAATCTATATGTGCAACAGATCATCAGGGAGGCTGGGCTCTATGAGGAGAAGTGTAGCATCAGGATTGGAGGTAGACTCATCAACAATCTGTGTTATGCAGATGACACAACCCTGCTTGCTGAAACTGAGGAGGACCTGAAGTGCTTGCTGCAGAAGGTCAAGGACTGCAGCCTTCAATATGGCTTGAAGCTCAACATCAAGAAAACAAAGATTCTCACCATTGGGCCAACTGGCAGCATCATGATGAATGATGAAGAGATTGAGATTGTTCACAGCTTCAGTTTGCTTAGCTCTACAATCAACACTCTTGGTACTGGCAGGCAGGAAACTAAAAGACAAATTGGATTGGGAAAGTTTGCTGTCAGAGACCTCTCCAAGGTATGGAGGAGCAATGATGTCTGTCTGAAGACTAAGGTGTGCCTGACATAGGCTATGGTCTTTGAAATTACTTGCTATGCACCAGAGAACTGGACAATGACTAGGGATGATAGAAGGAGAATTGATGCCTTTGAGCTTTGGTATTGGAGAAGAGGAGAACAAAACAAGTTTGTCCTGGAGAGGGTGAAGCCAGGCTGGTCCTTGGAGGCAAAGATTTTGAAGCTCTGTCTGACATACTTTGGACATGTTGCAAGGAGAGATCAGTCCTTGAAGAGGAATGCCATGCTTGGGAGGATGCAAGGACAGCATGGGAGATGAAGACCCCCAATGAGATAGGTTGATTCCGTCACTGGGGTAATGGGGATAGGAATGTCGGAAACAATAAGATTGGCAAAGGATAGAACAGGGTTTAGGGCTGTTGTACATACGGTCGCTATGAGTAGCAGGCAACTCGACAGCACATAATAACAACAACCAACAATTATGTGGAGAATTTTTATCTTTAACCATTTACACATTTTCTATAACATTCTTTGATATCCCTTGATAATTTCTCTACTAGATTTTTGGCTTTGTTTCCTGACTCCCATTCAAACCTCTCAGTCATTTCAAAGGGCTATTTCTATTTAGGGAAATTAGCTTTTGGTCATATTGTGTCGTAAATAACATATTTTTTTTCTTTTTTCAGTTTATACTGGTTTACTTGCATTGTTTTTAACACCAGATATTTTCCCTTTCCTTTACCTACTCCTCCCTTCACACACCAGACTGTGTGACATGGGTTTTTTGGTCCCCCATTTCCCACCTGAGGATCAGATTGTTGTTCTCTGGTGGCTTAGCGGTAAGGAATTGCGTTGCCTATGTAAAGGCATGTGATTTTAATCCACCAGATGCTTGAGGGAGAATGATGAACAGTTCCCTCTGTTGCAATTAACTGCCTCTGAAAGCCTGCTGGAGGGTCAGATCAGACTCAGTGGTACAAAACAACGATAACAACAGGAGCTCTGGTGGTGCACTGAGCAACTAAAAGAAAGCTGCCTGACTGCAGAAGCTTGAATCCACCAACACCTCTGAAGGAACAAGATGGGCAGCCTCCTCCCAGGGCGATGGATACCAATGGAGGTCACTGTGAGTCAGAATTCTCTCCGTGGCTCTGAGTCTGGATCTTAAGTTTATGTTTTCACTTCAAGTTTATAAAAATGTTTAATTGATTTTTTTAATAATTGTTTTTCTTTCCTTCTTTAAAAAAAATAAATTGCACTGAAAAGTCTAAAAATTACTTTGATGTATGTAGTAAAGTAGGAATTTCTCTTTTTCTCCCCTCATAGTGAATCATTTGTCGCACTACAATGTACTGAGTCTTCACTGATGTGCAATACCATCTGTATTATAAATTAAGTTCCTTCATGTCTGCACTCTGTGATGCTCCATTAGTCTCGTACTTTTCTCTAACTCAGACCACGTGGCCCTGTGGGGGTTTCTGGCTGTCTAGGGCACTGTCCTTTTGACCTGGCCTTCATCTGGAGTCTGGGTAGGGCATCACCATTCTTTATCCAGCAAGAGAAAAGAAAGTGTGTAACAGGATTCTGTATTCTTCTTTTGTGCCAATTCTATCTTGTATCTCTCTGGGACAGTTCCAATTTTAAATATTCTAGTTTCATAAACCATTCCTCTCTCTGAAATTTCATTTTTTTTCTACATCCATCCTAAGTCATCTCAGATCCTTTCTCCCTCCAGAAATGGCAAAAAAGTCTATTGTCAGATATGCTCCCATTTTCCATTTGAAAAATATGCTGAGGCTTTGGATAATGACAGTAGATAAATGACTGTAGATTAACTATATATCATTGAAAAAAAAACTATATATCATTGAATATAAAATAACATTACAGGGACTTTTTAAAAAAATAATAAGTCCACATGAAATTTGAGATTGCAATAATGAAGACGGCCAAAGAAAATTCTGGAAGAGGAGAGATGACAAGGGAACAAGAATCAATTCAACCAAAGAGAGAAAACTGAGGATTAGGGGTACACAGGCAAGAAGTGAGGAAATCCGAAACCTGGATCTCCAGGTGGACTTGGAGGTACCAGCTATGATTTTTTTCAATTTTCCCTCAACTCTGGTGGCTTTTCCCTCAGTTCAGTAAAGAGCTGTGCTTCCAAACTAAAGTCACATGGTTTATATCTACCTGCCACTCCACCGGAGGAAAATAGGCAGTCAGGTCAGTGTGATTTACTGCTTCTGAAAACTTGCTGAGGTGTCAGCTATGAGGCAGTTCTAACTCGACAGTACATAACAACAACAATGTGTATTGATTTTCTGATCAGAAAAAGTGGTTTAGGAAAGGGACTTTTAAAAAGGCCTTTGGTAATTATTTCCATTTTCAAGCTAAATTCACATACTGCTGTGATTAAAAAAAAAAAAGAAAAATAGAGGATTGAAAAGAACATTAATTTTTTCTTTTTTTATTTTATTGAAAGTTTATGGAGACATTAGATTTCCATTTATTCATTGTTGAACACTTTCCTCCCTGCCCACCCCCTCCCCAGTTCACTTTTCTCTTTGAAAAGTGAAAAAAAAAAAAACAACAACAACAAACCACAAAAGATTTCATTGTTCTACAGTCCCGTCCCCTCCAGACCACTTTACTGTGCAGCTCTTATTCTGGACTCTTGTCATACCAATAATACCTAATCATATATTCCTCCTCAACAGTTCTCTCCCAATTCTCTCCCTCATCTGTTTCAATGTTGTTATTGTTGTTAAGTGCCGTGGAGTCGCAGGCGACACATAAGTGACCCTATGAAGGAGAGTCCTCAACAATTGGGGGTCTCTCATCCTCTCTCCAGGTTCATAGGGTTTCCGGAGGCAAGCTATTATGGAACTGGATGCCACTCCTCCTTCCAAGCTTGTTTTAATTTGGGAGCTCCACCCCACTCTCTGTCAGCATTGGGTAACCAGCCATTAATGCATTTGACACATCAGTGTCACAGTGTTCAGCCTCACAGCAACCACAAATGACCGTGGTACGGCAACTTGTACACCAGGGCTATACGACCTAGAGGAATGTCTGAACAAAAACAATGAAAGACAGGCCTGAGGGCTGCGAATTAAAAGTTACCCACCTTCAGCTTAGTAGCATCACCTTCTGTCCACTGGGCCAGCTGATATCTCTCTCTCTCTCTTTCTCCCTCTGTTGATCTTATTGTTGTTAAGTGCCATCGAGTCGCAGGCAACTCATAGCGACCCTATGAAGGAGAGTCCTCAACACTCTTCCTCACCTGTTTCAATGTAGTATACATTATTTACCCCTCAACTGGAACAGTACATCAGCAGAGAACTACCAGAAGTCCAGGCTGGGTTTAGAAGGGGTCGTGGTACTAGGGATATTGTAGCTATGTTAGATGGACCTTAGCTAAAAGCAGGGAATACCAGAGGAATGTCTATCTGTGTTTCATTGACTATGCAAAGGCATTTGACTGTGTGGATCATAA
>NW_006400103.1:1581254-1585489 GCF_000299155.1 Elephantulus edwardii | reverse complement strand
AAGGCCCTCTATGAGGTGGGATTGATCCAGTGACTGGGATAATTGGGATGGGAGTGTCAGAGACAGTGCGATTGGCACAGGACAGAGCAAAGTTTAGGGCTGTCGTACATAGGGTCGCTTTGAGTCGCAAGCAACTCAACGGCACATAACAACAACAACAACAAGTTTCCTCCCAACTCTGATGTAAGACCCACTTTAAAACAGTGGCACTATGCAATATTTATTAACTTTAAGACAAGAAAATTAGAAAGGAGGGGGAAAATCTCTTATTTAGGAGCTTTGGTGGCCTAGTGGGTAAGGAGACAAGCTGCCAACCAAAGCCACTTGGTTCAAATCCACCAGCTACTCCACAGGAGAAAGATTGGTCTTCTCCACCGGCATAATTTATAGCCTCTGAAAACTGGATGGTCAGCTATGAGTTGACTCTGACCTCAACAATACACAACAACAACAAACAACAGCATTTATTTGGGTTTTTTGAATGGTTCAAGGTTTAAGGAAAGCAACCTGCTTAGCTGTGAACCGAATAGCACTATGTTCAAGTTCCTGCAGAATTATCTCAGAAGACAATCCCTGGCAATTTTCTTCTCAAAAAAACTACCATCAAAGACAACAAAGAGCTGTGGTAGAATGAGTTCCTTTGTGTGGACTTCTGCCTTGATTTAAAAAAAAAAAAGGCAACCAAGCCCAAACAAAATAAAAACTAGCTTGAGAGACTTCTCTCCTCCTAAACTCTGAGGAGTTAGTTTTGCCCAGTCTTCTCCCTTAAAGGGTTTTTGTTGTGTGGCTCATGTTTATCAGGATTTCCTTCAATTTGCTATACAGGTTGATTGGAATTTTCCTTAAAATTAAAAGTGTAAACCAACTGAAAGTGGATCATGGACCTACGACTAAAACCAAGGACTAGAAACTTCATTAAAGAAAACTTGGAAGAACTCTAGAAGTCCTAATCCACAACATAAACAGTCTTCCAAGCATCCTGGAAAATCTACAACAAGAAGAGGATAAAATAGATGAATGGGACCTTCTAAGAATCACATCCCTATGCACATCTGAAAACTTCTCCAACAGGGTAGAAAAGGAAAGCCACAGATTGGCAAAAAATATTTGGTAATGACATGTTAGACAAGGGACGTAGAATTTATAACACATTTGAGCATCACAAGAGAAAGGTAAATAACCCAATTGAAAAATGGGCACAGGATATGAATAAACATTTCACCAAAGAAGACATTCAGATGGCCAACAAGCACAGGAAGAAATGTTCAAAATCCCTAGCTCTAAGAGAGATTCAAATCAAAACAACTATGAGATACCATCTCACCCCAGTCAGAATAGCAAATTTAACAGAACAGCAAACACCAGGTGCTGATGAAGTTGGAGAAACTGGAACCCTTATTCACATCTTGATGGGAGTGTAAAATGGTGTAACCACTATGGAAGGTGGTATGGTGCTTTCTCAAAAAGTTGCCAATAGAAATACCATTTGACCCAGCAATTCCACTACTGGGAATATACCCTAAAGAAACCATAACCGCTACCCAAGCAGATATATGCATACCCATGTTTATAGCAGCCTTGTTCACAATAGCAAAAAGGTGGAAACAACCCAAGTGATCATCAACAAATGAATCGCTAGAGAAGTTTTGGTATATTCATACTATGGACTAGTATGCAGCACTGAAAAACAAGGAACTCATGAAGTATACAAAATGGCTGACCCTGGAGGACATTATGCTGAGTGAAATATCCCAGTCACAAAAGGACAAATATTGCATAGGGCCACTGTTGTAAAATGTGACTGACCTTGGAGTTGAGGAAAGACTGAGAAAGAGGGTGTAAATAATGTATACTGTCTTGAAACAGATGAGAAAGAGAACTGTTTAAAAGATATATGATTAGGTATTATTGTCATAACAGGAGTCCAGAATGAAGGCTGGTTGCAGAGCTAGTGGAGTGGACTTAGGGGGAGGGATTATATAGCAACGAAAGAATTTTTCCTTCACTTTTCAAAGAGAAGAGTGAATTGGGGGGGCAGGGAGAAACGTGCAACAATGAATTAATGGAAACCCTAAGTCTCTGTAAACTTTCATTAAAATTAATTAAAAAAATTAAAAGTGTGTCTATCTTTTCACTGTGTTTCAATAGCTAGTCATCTATCTTACAAAGAAACTATTAGAGCTCTGTGAAGGCTTGTGTCCAGATATATTCCTGCAGCATCATGTAGTGCTAGGAAATGCCAATGCTTAGTTTTGATACTTCTTGGCTGGTCTGGGGCTGCAGCCTGCCCTGGTTGGACTGCTTTTGTCAGGGATTGGTAAACAGGCAATGGAGAGTCTGTAGCCTACCAAGAAAGCATCCCTCAGTTTGTGGCCCTGTTGCAAGGACCATGCCTTAAAACTGGCAAGATATTGGGTAGATATAAAGTGAGCTTCACAGAGATTTTCCAAATAGAAACAGTAATAAAAGCAGGCAGAAGAAAAAGGATAGAAGAAGAAAGGAGACAGAAGAAGGAAAGAGAGAGAGGAGGGAAAGAGCTGTAATATGGGACACAGAGGTAACACTGATGGCAGCTGGTTGCAGAGCTAGTGGCCATGGACCCAACAGGAGTTGATGCCTGTCCTGAGGGCATCAAAAAGAATCTCTTACGAGGAGGCCAAAAGAATCCTGGTCAGCAGAAAGGAGCTGAGAGAGCTATCCTTCATTGATGAAAGGAGACAGCTTCCTTCAATTTGATCCTAGTCCTGAGTTATACCTTGTTCAGCTCAAGTATTGATGGCACATCAGTTGAAATAAACCACTTAACCATAAGTATGGTCCGTGATTCCTGTGACCACTACAAGGGATTAGCAAACTCAAAAAAGAAGAAGAATGCATGAAAAGACCACTGGCATAAGAATTGGTGAAGTATGAAGAGTGGAGTTGTGATTAACCTTCACCTCACAGGGTCCAATCTTGATTCTCAGTGTACTCCCCTTTGTGAAGTTACACGGGTACTGATAAGTCTATCACTAAATAGACATCACCATCTCAAAAAGAATTGGTCAACAGACAACAATACCAAGAGGAATTAAGCATGTGAACAAGACCAGCAGTGTTGAAGGAAGAAGTCCAAGCTGCACTGAAGGTACAGTGAAAAGTACCTCAGAAATTGGTGGAATACCAATTGAGATGCTGAATTAATGGATGTAGTACTGGAAGTGCTCACTTGTCTGTGTCAAAAAATTTTGAAAGCAGTTGTGTGGCCAGACAATTGGGAGATAAGTATATATGTACCCATTTTAAAGAAAAGTGATCCAAAAGAAAGCACAAGTTACTGAACAATATCAATATCACATGCAAGCAAAATGTCAATGAAGAGAATGCAAAATGTTGTTGCTGTTGTTAGGAGCCATTGAGTCAAGTACAACTCTTAGAAGCCCTATAAACAACCCTATAAAGAACTCTGTCCTGTCCTATTCCATCTTGACCATCCCTGACACACTTCAGCTCATTGCTGCCATCACTGTTTCTGTCCATATCTTTGAGGGTTTTCGTGTCTTTCTCTGACCCCCACCTTTCCAAGGAATAGACTTTCCTAGAAACATGTCCAAAATATATGAGGTGAAGCTTTACCATCCTTGCCTCCAAGAAGAACTCTGGATATCCTTTCTCCAATACACATTGTTCTTTTGGCAGTCCATGGGTTATTCAGTACTCTTCTCCAGCACCACAACTCAGAAGAATCAATTCTTTCCATTTGAAAAAAATGGTGAGACTGTATTACTTCTACAAGAGGTCAAACTGGATTCAGACGAAGATTTTGATTGAGAAATACTTGAGAAACACCACTGCTGATGTCAGATGAATCTTGCCTAAAACAAGATATTTCAGAAAGATGTGTACTTATGTTTGACCATACAAACATATTTGACTGTTTAGATAATAACAAATTATGGATAACATTGCAAAGAATAGGTGTTACAGAACACTTAATTATGATCTTGTGGAAACAAGAGCATAGTACACAGACCAAAAAGATGTATAAACAGAACAAGGAGATAGTGTGAGGTTTAAAGTCAAGAAAGGTGCACATCATGATTGGTTTTTTAAAAAAAATTTTTTAATATTTTTTTTGTGTGTACTGTCAAATAAACTAAAAAAACTAAAGCTGTGTACAATCTCAATCTCTTCACCATCCATCCTGATGCTGCCGATTGGTCCAGTGGTGAGAATCTTTGTCTTCTTGACATTGA
>NW_006400103.1:1573543-1578149 GCF_000299155.1 Elephantulus edwardii | reverse complement strand
GAGTGTCAGAGACAGTGCGATTGGCACAGGACAGAGCGGAGTTTAGGGCTGTTGTACATAGGGTCGCTATGAGTCGCAGGCGACTCAACGGCACATAACAACAACAACAACAACAACAACTGTCAAATAGGGTCTGACTTGTTGAAAGAGGAGATTGCCCTTCCTTCTTTGGTAGAGCATCTGGTGGATTTGAACCTCATGCCTCTGGGATTGCAGCTTCTTGCCACTAGGTCTTCATTTGACCATATTTATTCAGTCTATGTATCGAGTGAATATCTGAGAAGCTGAAACACACAAAAAAGAACATGGCATCAAAATTAGAGGAAAACTTGTTAACAACTTGTAATATGTAGAAGACACTCCAATAGAAAGAAAACAAAAATCCTCACAACTGGACCAATAAGCAGTACCATGTAAAATAGAGAAAAGACTGAGATTGTCAAAGATTTCATTTTACTTAGATACACAATTAATGCTCATAAAAGGAGTAGTCAACAAATAAAATGACATACTGTGTTGGAAAACCTGCTGCAAATGATTTCCTAGAGGTGTTAAAAAACAGAAAGGCCTAAGGGGCGAAGGAATTAGGAATCAGTGGGGGGCTGAAAAGAGAGGTAATAGTGGGCATACATCTATGGTGATTCATTTTATAAAACACAGTGTATGGGAATGATCATACGAAACACCATGCGAAATAAGAAATGTGTGTAACACAATGTGTAGAAATGTTGTATACAAACCAATAAAAAAATTAACTAAAAAAACCTAAAGATGTCACTTTGAAGACTAAGGTGTACCTGACCCAAGCCATGGTCTTTTCAATCATTCATATACAAATGAAAGCTGGAAAATTAAAAAGGAAAGCTAAAGAAGAACTGGCATCTTTTGGCAAAGAAAGTGCAATATGTCATGGACTGCCCAAAAAACAAATCTGTCCTGACAGTATAGTCAGAATGCTCCTTAGACATGAAGATGGCAAGACCTGGTCTCACATATTTGGTTTTCAGGAGGAACCAGTCCTTGGAGAAGGACATTAACTTGGTAAAGCACAGGGTGAGTGGAAAGGAACACTTTCAGTGACGAACTGACAGAGGCCACAACAATGGGCCACTGTATGAGAATGATGGGACTTGGCGGTGTTTTGTTCTGTTTTGCTGACAGTTACTATGACCAAGAACTGACGAGGAGGTCCCAAAGACACTTTCTTCTCTGACATGAGGTCACCATGAGCCAGGAGCAACTCCACGGCAACTGGTTATTTTTGCCTATAGGTGGTTTGATTCCATCCTAACAATCCCAGAAGAACTGATTTCACATGCTCTGTTGTACCAGGACTCTCTTTTATCAAATGTTACTAAGATCGGCAGGCTGAGGACTGGAATTTCTTTGTCCCCTCAAAAGTATTCAGTGTCATGGATCATGGAATACAACACAGAAAGAGGACCAGGATCCTTCCTATTCAGTGCAGGAGAAAGAGAAAGAAGGGAATGAAATGAAGGTTTCCCTTCCTACACACAACCATAAACCCAAGAAAAGCTAAAGTGAGGCCCACCAGCTGTGTGCCCCTTTGCTAGGCCTGGCTCCCACACAGGGACTGCTGGGATTTGTGTCAAAGGTCATTTGATTAAACTTTCTTCCTTGGCAATTTACTGAAATGTCAAAAATCTTAATGCAACCCGTCAACAGCTCTGTGTAACATCTAATGCCAGTGACCTCGCCTACATATCTAACTCTCTTTAAGTACTTTTAAAACACATTTTCTTCTCACCTCATTTTACCCAGCATCTCAAAGAAAGGCCATGTCTTTAAACAAAATGTTAAGTGAATCACAGCTGCAAAATGCTTGTGGCAGAGCCAGCCCCTTCCCCACCTCTCAGCAGCACAAGGCAGAAAGACATCTTCAGCTCTCAGAGAAAAGAAAAGACAATGCCTACCTGGCACATAAGTGCCCAAGATAAGCAATGTCCTTATGGAGTATCGGAAATTCCTGCTCAAAATTAGGATGTGATTTCTAGATTATCCAGGAATGTTCCCCAAGTCACCACATAACCACTTGATTCAAGTTTGGTAAAATTTTGAGACTGTCCTTGGAATCTGGTGTGTTTTTAAGGCTTTAATGTCACCTGATAAGAGGGCATGTGGTTTAAAATTGCCCTAAATATAAACAGAGTCCTTGGGTTGTACAACTGTTTTACTTGACAGTTCAAAGCCAGTGGCATCACAGAAGAGAAGCCTGGCAATTTGCTTCTATAAAGATTACTGCCAAGAAACCTTATGTTAACCTCCAGTCCTATTATGTAACATATGGGGTCACCACAAGATAGAATGTACTTGATGGAACGGAGTTTGATTTTAAGTGATAAACATGTTGTGAGAACTACGGAGAAAAAAGAAACTCTGATATATGCTATAATATAACAAACACTGAGAATATATGCTTCTCTTTGGCCTTAACTCTTGGTGCATATATTTGAATGATAATTCTATGAACAGGTCTTCCTTTTGTAGGCTATCTTTAAAAAAAATACTTCCTTATCTATCTATCTATCCACTCTAACCCTATTTTCTTCCTAATCCCCTATCAGTCCTGCTTTATAATAGTGGTGATATGCAGTATTTGTCCTTTTGTGACTGAGATATTCCACTCAGCATAACATCCTCCAAGGTCACCTATGTTGTATAATGTTATAGGAGTTCATTGGAACAGATGAAGTAAAGAACTGTTTGAAAGGAATATATGATATGTATGACAACAGCCCAGAAAAAGAGGTACATTGTAAAGAGGACTTGGGCAAAAAGGGGGAAGGGAGGTAATTGGGAATAATGAATAAATGTTAAAAAGTGAACTAAGGGAGAAGGAAGGGAGGGAGAGGGGAGAAATGTGCAATAATAAATTAATGAAAAGCTAATGTCTGTAAACTTTCATTACAATCACAATTAAAATAAAATTTTTGTTAAAAAAGAAAATGTACTTCATGATGAATTAAACTTATTTACTCTGTTTTCCTCTTTTCTACAAATATTCTTTTAACAAGCAATATAAATCAGAAACAGTAAGATACTCAGCTAAGAACTGAATACACGTGAATGGCACATATTATTAAATATGTGAATAAATAAACTTTAAGTGCTTAGAACAGTGCCTGGCACACAGCAGGTGGTTACATTATTACTTGCTAGAATCATGAAAATTATAATACATTTTATTGTTAGAGGAACTAGAATTCAGAGAGGTCAGGTGATTTTCTTATGGTCATTCCACTAGGAGAGATGGAACTGGGTTGGAGCCAAGGTTCCCTGACTTTAGAGGGGGTGCTCTTTCTTTAGTTGAACCTGTCCTTTGGCACAGAAATCCTGACACATTAGTGTCCCTAGGTGAACATTCCACTTCCTAGATTCCTATGAAAATCATTCTAGAAAGGAACATCTGATCACGAAATTACTCACTACACCAAAGGGCTCAGGATGCAGCCCTGATCTTTAAAAGGGAGCCTAGAAGCAAGAAGCTCCCAATCCCAGGAAGCATGGCCCAAGAGAGGGTATGACAGGAGGACAGGACCATGGGCTTTTCACTACAGGGGAAAAAAAGACGATTCTGAGACCAGAAGGCCCATGAGGTGTGATTACATTTTAAAAAAATGGTGGACAATTCTATTTCTCAACTCTTCTTGTTTTAATACTCCTCCCATCGAGAGATCTGGAGCTCTAGTGGCCTATCTTCTGAAAGCTGTGATGCTAACCCAAAGGCCACCCATCTCTGGTGGCTTGAATCCACGAGTGGTTCTTTTGAATAGAGATGGTAAATTTCTTTCCATGTGACTTATGGCCCAAAAACCCAATGGAGGCTCAGTTATAAGTCGATTCCAATTCTATGGTAATAAGTTTAAGTTTTTAATATCAGGAGACTGGATCTCTATTGATTTGAACCTACACAGACTTGAGATTATAGCAGAAATGACATTTTATGATTTCCTAGACTGTTACAAAGATCATGTAGTCTCTTCCTGGTTCTATTTCGATGATCTCTCTTGGATTCTAGTCCCACACAGTAGAAAACCTAAACTCCCCCATAGACCTTCATGGTAAGGCACTGAAAAAACACCGACTCAGGTCCTGTGGGACAGGCAGCTCCACCTGCCAGTCATAGGAATGAGTCAGTTACCAGCGAATCCTCCAAACCTAGTTGAGTCTCCAGCTACTGCCACATGGAGCAGTGATGAGCCGACACCACCGGGCCTGACCTGCATTGCAGAGGCATGGATAAATAGACAATTGTTGTTTTAACCACTATTCTTTGAGGTGCTTGTAATATCTGAAGCAAACTCAAAACCAACTCTCAGAATTTGGATCTAGAAGGCCTTAGAGGTCACCTTTGCCTTGCCATGTCACTGCCACTGCCACCACTATGAATTTTTCTTAGCTAGAGAGTTCGTTAATTGAAGCTAAATGAACAGGAAATTAATAATCATTTCATATAGCACCATTGTGGGCTTAGTTTATTTCTGACAAAGGGTTTTTTTTTAATTTAGGTTGTTTATTTTTCATTTCAATGAACATCTACAGAGATTTTGGGATTCCATTCATTCATTGTTGCACCCTTCTCCCC
>NW_006400103.1:1553307-1572823 GCF_000299155.1 Elephantulus edwardii | reverse complement strand
TAAAAAGGGAAGCCACAGACTGGGAAAAGTTTTTGGTAATGACATGTCAGACAAGGGACTTATATCTAGAATTTATAAAATACTTGAGCACCACAACAACGTAAAGGAGAATAATCCAATTGAAAAATGGGCACAGGATATGAACAACACTTCACCAAGGAAGACATTCAGATGGCCAACAAACACATGAAGAAATGTCAAAAATCCCTAGCCCTGAGAGAGATGCAAATCAAGACAACCATGAGATATCATCTCACTCCAGTAAGACAAAGGGTTTTTAAAACATAAACATTGAAAAACTTAGTGTTTGCCACTGGAAGTTACTTTTGACGCAGAAATATTTTGTAGTCTACTGCAGTCTTTAATTCTTTAACATTAGGTATCAGATATTCTGTTGCAATAAAATAAAATTAATTCTCTGAGGTTTTGAGAGGAATTGTCATAGAATACAAGTTTAACCTCTGTAAATATTTATATTCTTCATGATACAAGGTAGCAGCATCTCCACTTCAAGAGCTTCTGTTTATCAGTGGCGGATACTTCCATATAGTTCCTATCAATTTACATATACAGGTGAGCTCAGATTACTTATGTAGTCTGTTTCAGGAAAAGACACACCTGACTCATCAATATCCCCAGCAACAGACCTAAAAATGTTTAGTTCAGTAACTTCCTTTTTGCTCCTATTCTGGCCCATTGTTAAGCCTCTCTGGGCTTACCAGATTCACTTGTTCTATACCACTGAGTCAGAACTGACCCGTAGGTGACCCTCCAGTGAGTTTTCAGAGGCAGTAAGATGCATGGGAGAAGACTGCCCATCTTCCTCTGTGGAGCAGCTGGTGCATTTGAACCATGTTCCTTTAGATTGGCAGTGCAAATCCTTACCACTAGGCCATCAGAGCTCCCTAGATTTTTTTTTTCCTGCCACCCACTACTTATAGTTTTATTTTACATCAACTTAGCTAACCTGAATCTATGCTCCCAGGGGTTCTATTCCTGCTTGGGTCTAAGTTAGGATTGGTCCAATAAACAAAGTAAGCCCAGCTTACTTGTGCTTGCTTGCCTGTTCGTAGAGAACAATTTCACATTTTTTCATCACATTAAAGATTCTGCTTCTAAGTATGGTCAGTTGGCATCCTTCTCTCCCCCAATTCTACAGAACCTTCCTCGAAAATCAAAGCCTCTTCAGATGTAAAAGCCCTGACAAGGATGGGAGGATTTGCATCTGCATCAGCTCAGTCATGAAAGCACTCAGCTGCTAGCCTAGAAGCGGGAAGGTTTAGCCCACCTGCCACTCTGTGGGGGAAAGATGTGGAAGTCTGGTTCTGCAAAGATGTATAGCCTTGGAAGTCCCATGGGTCATTGTCCCACAGGGTTGCGTGAGTCAAAACAAATGGAGGCCAGTGGAGTTTGGTTTAGAAAGGGACAAATTCCAGTAAGGAAAGTCAGTTTTTTGCTATTGGGTGATCTGACTCTGGCCACAAGAGAAGTTTGCATGAAATTGTAAGCCTCAAGTTAAACAGCAGGCATCACTCTAGTTCAGTGCAGGACTCACACGTGGGGTGATTTATCTGCTGTCAGCCTGGTTGTATCTGGGACAGCAGCAAAGGAAAGTCATCTCATCAGATGACCTCCA
Organism: Elephantulus edwardii; assembly: GCF_000299155.1. Classification (NCBI taxonomy): domain Eukaryota; kingdom Metazoa; phylum Chordata; class Mammalia; order Macroscelidea; family Macroscelididae; genus Elephantulus; species Elephantulus edwardii. Next base: position 1,571,187 of record NW_006400103.1, on the reverse strand, counting down.
TCAGCTTCGCCCAACTCCCAGATGAGGCAAGTGTGCAACTCCAAGGCCAAAGATTCCAGTTTCCACAGGCCATCAGCTTCAGTTTCTGGTTTTGCTTGTGAGAGCTAGTTTGTTCTTGTGTGTATTACTTCATCCAAATACGTGCTTCATTCACATTCAACATTTCTGTCAACTGCCTGCCCCGCTGGCCTCAATAATTTCTGGGTGACCACCAGATAGTTGCCCTGTGTGGACCCTGTTTGCTCACTCTTTTCAGAGTTTTACTTTCTCACAATCACAATCAGGAAGTCCAGTTTCTGTGACAATCCTTCACAAAAGGATCAGTAGTTCTGATACTCTCAACAGTGCAGAAGGTGCACATGACTAAATCAAAAGGGATGAACTCGCTCAACATTTCTTAAGCTGAAGAAACTGAAGAACAAATTTAAGTCTCAAATTAAGGATGCTGTAGGCAGAATGTTGAATGATCCAAGAAGCATCAAAAGAAGATAAAAGGAGTACACAGAGTCACTATACCAAAAATAATTAGCTGACAAAGAAGAATTTCATGAAACAATATATGATCAAGAGCCTATATTGATGAAGGAGGAAGTTCAAGCTGCTCTGAAGGAATTGGCAAAAGGCAAGGCCCCAGGAATTGATGGTATACCAATTGACATATTTCAACAAACAGATGCTGCCCTAAGCGCGCTCACCAAGCTGCCACATAAACCTGGAGGAAAACCTGAAGACTGACTGAAGGAGATCCGTATTTGTTCCCATTTCTAAAACAGGTGACCAAACAAAGTGTGGAAATTATTGAACGATGTCATTAGTATCAATGTCCCAGAAGGTTGTTATTGTTGTCAGGTACCATCTAATCAAATATGACTCATAGTGACCCTATGGACAACAGATTTGAACTCTGTCCTGTCCTGTGCCATCCTCATAATTTCTGACATATTTGAGCTCATTGCTACAGTTTCTTTTCTGCATCTATCATGATGTTGCCTATTGGTCCAGGGGTAATAATTTTTGTTTTCTTCACACTGAAATGCAATCTGTATTGAAGGCAGGGTTGTGTCATCTGCATAAGGCAGATTGTTGATAAATCATCCACCAATCTTGACCCCACATTTCTCCTCATAGAGCTCAGCCTCCCAGATAATCTGTTCTGCATATAGGTTGAAAAGGTATGGAGATAGGATGCATCCCTGGGTATGCCCTTCCCAATTTTGAACCATGCAATGTTCCCTTGCTCTGTTCTGACGACTGCCTCCTGGTCCAAGTATAGGTTTCGCATTAGAACGATCAAGTGTTCTGGGATTCCCATTCTTCTGAGAGTCAGCCATAGTTTGTTATGATCCACACAGTCAAATGCCTTTGCATAGTCAATGAAACACAGATAGACATTCTTCTGGTATTCCCTGCTTTTAACTAAGGTCCATCTAACATCAGCTACAATATCCCTAGTACCACGACCCCTTCTAAACCCAGCCTGGACTTCTGGTAGTTCTCTGTTGATGTGCTGTTCCAGTCGTTTTTGGATAATCTTCAGTAAAATCTTGCTTGCATGTGAAATCAGTGAGATTGTTCTGTAGTTTCCACATTCTGTTGGGCCACCTTTCTTTGGGATAGGAACAAATATAGATCTCTTCCAGTCAGTTGGCCAAGTGGTTGTTCTCCAGATTTCTTGGCACAACTTGATGAGCACATTCAGGGCAGCATCTGTTAACTGAAATATGTCAATTGGTACACCATCTATTCCTGGAGCCTTATTTATCTGCATTATGCAGATGACACAACCCTGCTTGCTGAAACTGAAGAGGACCTCAAGCACCTGCTGCAGAGGGTCAAGGACTGCAGCCTATAGTATGGATTGAGGCTCAATGTCAAGAAGACGAAGATTCTCAACCGCTGGACCAATTGGCAGCATCAGGATGGATGGTGAAGAGATTGAGATTGTACACAGCTTTAGTTTGCTTGGCTCCACAGTCAACAGTCTTGGCACCAGCAGCCAGGAAATTAAAAGGCGCATTGCCGTAGGAAAGTCTGCTGTTAGGGACCTCTCCAAAGTACTGAAGAGCAACGGTGTCTCTCTGGAGACTAAGGTGCGTCTGATACAGGCCATGGTCTTTGCAGTCACTTGTTATGCATCAGAGAGTTGGACAATGTCCAAGGAAGATAGAAGGAGAATTGATGCCTTTGAACTGTGGTGCTGAAGAAGAGTATTAAGAATACCATAAACTGCTAGGAAAACAAACAGATTTGTCCTGGAAAGGGTTAAACCAGGTGGCTCCTTGGAGGCAAGGATTCTGAGGCTCCATCTAACATACTTTGGACATGTTGTGAGGAGAGACCGGTCCTTGGAGAAGGACATCATGCTTGGGAGGGTGGAGGGACAGTGCAGGAGGGAAAGGCCCTCTATGAGGTGGATTGATTCAGTGACTGGGATAATCGGGATGGGAGTGTCAGAGACAGTGCGATTGGCACAGGACAGAGCGGAGTTTAGGGCTGTTGTGCATAGGGTCGCTATGAGTCACAAGCGACTCGATGGCACATAACAACAACAACATATTGAAGGCTGTATTTATTTATTACTTGTATTGTTATTTGATCTTCTGCAGCAAGTACTTCAAAGTCCTCCTCCCTTTCAGCAAGCAAAGTTGCTGAAAAGAAAGTAGACCTAGTGATTTAATTCTGGTTAAAACAACCACTGAAAGTCCTATTGTAGTAAAGTTCTCTTCTGAAATATACACAAGATCACAATGAGTTGAAATAAACTCAGGGGCAACTGCTGATTATCACAGTGGCTTTGCTTGAGTATTGCTGTTGAGTGAGTTGTTAGAAGGGCAGATAAGAAATGGAGCTGTGAAAATCTGCCCCAGCTCTTAACTTTCTGACTGCTGTGCTCAGAAGAGCATTCGTTCCAGAGCACAGAAAGCAAACCTATGCACCTTGCTCCTAAAAGTCATCAAAAGTCTTGGCATTTTTTAAAATTCTGTCTTGTACAGACATCCCACCCCTAAGAATTTATCATAAGGAAATAGTTATGGATGGTACAAAATATTGATAAATCATTAGGCAAAACTTGCAAGGGGTGTATTTGAGCTCAAATAGATTGTCCCTGAACTGCTGCCTCAAGGCAATTCGATCCGCTGACTGAGGAATTTTTTGCTTTGTTGAGTGAATGTGCAGAGATTAATAACTGAGCTTTGCGCATCACTAAGGACATTTGGAAATAGTGTCTTGAGAAGAAAGAACTTATTGCTGACAGAAAGAAGATGAGAGGGTAGACATCAACTCAAACACAGACCTAATGACCCTGGGTCTCACTGCATGGTGTATGTCATGCGGAGTGGGAGGAGTTCCCTGAGAGAAAAGTTCACCTCCCATAATGCACCATGGGGTTGCCTCTATTTTAGAGACAAATCAAAGTGTTGAATCTTCCTTCAAAAAGATCATAAAGTGAAATAAATATTAGAAGCTAAGTGTTCAACAATCCATAATTATTTAAATCACTGGGAGCAAAATATGAAAGTCATCACTAAAAATAATGTTGAAAAAAGAACTTTAAATAATATGGAAAAGGGCTCCAGTTCATAAGGCACATTTCAACTAGAATATAGAATATTGGCATAGGAAAAACCAACAAGAAGTATAAATAACAATTGTTGACAATGGGAGGATAGGTTGTTCCTTCTTTTCAGAGTCTTATAAATTTAAAACATTTGTAATGTCTTAAATTTCTATTACAAATATGTTTTCACAAAATAAAAACAGCAGATGGTATGCAGATTACTGACAGCTGGGAGAGTCTTTCATGCCCCAAATAAGGGCTCAAAGGTAGGAAAATAAACAGGTGAATAGACTGAAGCATGAATTCTGAAATTCATATTCCAGAAATTGGTGTTCTGAGCCAGCTGCTACCTGTCTAATATCTATAAGCCTTTGGAGCAGAGACACTGATCATCATCTTCTCTGCCTCCATTAGAGAGAGAGCATGAAGGTGGGAAAAGGTCTTAGTACAGTCCATGGGCACACTGTCCTCAGGGTGGCAATTTGAGATTGAAACTGGGTTCTGTCATCAGGTTGCTGAGAGGGCAAAGGCTGAAGGCACAGCTGTATGTCTATACCCCAGAGAAACTCGCACACACACAAGGACATGGGTACAGTTTTCTGTCCTTTTTTATTATTATTTTCCTGAGGAAAACGCCAAACATACACAAAAGATAACAGAGCCATTTAAGGAATCCCAACATTCTGTCATTCAGTCCAACAACTGTCAACTCATAGCTTATCTCATCTCATTTACACTTCACCCACTAACTAACAACCCTGTACTATTCACAAAAGCTCATTTCAAAGTGTTTCATGACATATATAGTGAAAGAGAGGGAGCAAGAGAGAGCTCTAGTGGCTTAGTGAGTAAAGAGTTGCACTACCAACCTAAAGGCACACATTTTGAATCTACCAGCTGTTCCATGGAAGGAAGATGGGCAATCTCATCTCACGTGATTTAAAGCCTCTGAAAACCCATTAAAGGGTCAGCTATGAGGCAGTTCCAACCTGAGAGCACAAAACAACAATATCATAATAAAGAATATATTTAAATATTTAATCAACATAAATGAGGCTATAAACATGAATTTCACCTAATGGTATGTGTAAGAATCAGATTGACTGCATCTGCGGAAAGATCACCATGACAACTAGGCCAGGTGCTGATTGTGGAACAGACCACCAACTACTCATATGCAAGTTCAGGCTGAAGTTAAGGTAACTTAAATCCACAGGAACCAAAATTTGACCTTGCGTCTATCCCATCTGAATTTCAAAATCATCTCAGGAACAGGTTTGGGGCCTTGAACACTAATGAGCGAAGACCAGATGAGCTATGGAAGGATATCAAGAATATCATCCAGCCATTATACAGCGTAAACGAATTTAGTCCCACAAGGACAAATACTGTATAAAACCATTATTGTAGAAGGAGTATAAGGATCCAAGGTGGGGAGAGGCTGGAAGCAGAGGGCTAAGCGGTGGAGTGTTAGGATTGCACAATTTGATGGATGGAGGGTGAAGGAAATGGGAAAGATCTCTTGTAAAAACAATGTATTGATACTTTGTAAATAAATCAGCATAAAATTAAAAAAATAATATCATGAAGAATGCAGGAGGTCATTACAAAGACGAAGGAGGAAGAAAAGACCAAGGTGGATGTCAGAAGAAACTCTCTATATCTTACTAGAGTGCCAAGAAGCCAAAGCAAAGGGAAGAAATTAAGATATTAAAGAGCTGAACAAAAGATATCAAGGGGTAGCATGGGAAGAAAAAGTAAAGTATCATAATAAAAATGTGCTAATAGCTAGAATTAGAAGATCAAAGGGGCCAAACTCAGCATTTCTTAAGCTGAAGGAACTGTAAAACAAATTCAAGCCTCAAGTTGCAATACTTAAGGATGCTTTGGGCAGAATATTAAATGATCCAGGAAGTATTAAAAGAAGATGGAAGGAATATACTGAGTCATTTTACCAAAAGGGATGGGTAGACACAGAAGAATTTCATGGAGCAACATATGAGCAAGAGCCTGTGGTGATGAAGGAAGAAGTTTAAGCTGCTCTGAAGGAAATGACAAAAAGCAAGGCCCCAGGAATTGATGGCATACCAATTGACATATTTCAACAGGCAGACACTGCTCTGGATGTGCTCACTAAGTCGTGTCAAAAAATCTGGAGAATGACCACCTGGCCAACTGACTGGAAGAGATTCATATTTGTTCCCATTTTAAAGAAGGGTGACCCAACAGAGTGCGGAAATTATTGAACAACATCACTAATGTCACATGCAAGCAAGATTCTGCTGGAAATTATACAAAAGGACTGGAACAGCACATCAGCAGAGAACTGCCAGTAGTGCAGGCTGGGTTTAGAAGAGGCTGTGGTATTAGGCATTAGTTAATGTTAGATGGCTGTTGGCTAAAAGCAGCGAGTACCAGAAGAATATCTCTCTGTGTTTCATTGACTATGCAAAGGCATTTGACTCTGTGGTTCACAACAAACTGGGCTAACTCTGAGAAGAAATGAGAATCCCAGAACACTTGATCATGCTTATGCAAAATCTATTCTTGAATCAGGAGGCAATCATCAGAACAGAGTAAGGAAACACTGCATGGTTCAAAACTGGCAAGGGTGTACAACAGGGATGTGTCCTATCTCCATACCTTTTCAATTTATGTGCAGAACAGATTGTCTGGGAGACTGGGCTCTATATGGAGAAATGTGGCATTAGGATTGGAGGAAGACTCATCAACAATTTGTGTTACATAGATGACAAAACCCTGCTTGCTGAAAATGAAGAGGATCTGAAGCACTTCCTGCAGAAGGTCAAGGACTGCAGCCTACAGTATGCATTGAAGCTCAACATCAAGCAAACAAAGATTCTCACCATTAGGCCAATTGGCAGCATTATGATAGATGATGAAGAGATTGAGATTGTTAACAGCTTTAATTTGCTTGGCTCATCAAACAACACTCTTGGTACCAGTAGCCAGGAAATAAAAACACTAATTGCATTGGGAATGTCTGCTTGTCAGAGATCTTTCCAAAGCAACAGTGCCAGTCTAGAGACTAAAGTGTGCCTGATCCAGGCCATATTATTGTTGAATGCCTTCAAGTCGAGCATGACTCATAGCGACCCTATGAACAAAAGGCCCGAAGCCCCTCTACAACTTTTGACATTTATCAAGTTCATAGAGTTCTCAGAGACATGTTGTTTAGGAAGTGGATGCCACTCCTGCTTCCAAACCTGACACGGTATGTTATTGTTATTATGTGACATTGAGTCGCCTGTTAAGTATAGCAATCCTATGTACAGCAGCTCTGAACCCTTCCCTGTCCTGAGCCAGTCTCACCAACTCTGACACACCAACCCCTAGTGCCCCAGTTACTGTATCAACCCATCTCATCCGTGGTCTTCCTGTCCTGCACTGTCTGTCCACCCTTCTGAGCATAATGTCCTTCTCCAAGGACCAATCTCTCCTCGCCATGTGCCCAAAATAAGTGAAGTAGGGCTTCAGAATGTTAGCCTCCCAGAAGAGACTTGTTTTCACCCTTTCCAAGACAGACCCATTTGTGTTCTTGGCAGTCCATGGTATAGTCAAGATTTTTCTCCAATACCACAACTGAAAGGCATCTATTCTTATTCTGCCAGTCTTTGCAATTACTTTATATGTATCAGAAAGCTGGACAATGACTAGGGATGAGAGGAGAATTGATGCCTTTGAGCTGTGGTGCTGGAGAAGAGTATTGACTATACCCTGGACTGCTAGAAAAACAAACAGATTCATCTTGGAAAGGGTTAAACCAGGTAGCTCCTTGGAGGCAAGGATTCTGAAGCTCCATCTGACATAATTTGGGCATGTTGCAAGGTGGGACCAGTCCTTGGAGAGGGACATCATGCTTGGCAGGGTGGAGGGAGAAGACGACCCTCGTTGAGATGGATTGATTCACTGACTGTGGTAATGGGGTAAGTGTGTTGGAGACCGTAAGATTGGCACAGAATAGGTTGCTGTGAGTTGCAGGCAGCTCAATGGCACAACACAAATAAATTATAAATCTAAATATAGATATAGATATAAATATAAATATAAACTATAAAACTATAACTATAAATATTATAAACATAAACATAAATAAAGCTTATAAAAGTTTATTTTACTTTCCTTATCAAAATATTCCAGACCATTGTCACTGAGTCAACTCATAGTGATCCTCCATCATGTTCCTGAAGGTATAAATCACAACTGGAGAAGATAAGCCTGTCTTTCTCCTGTAGAGCTGCTGGTGGATTCGAATGTACAGAGACAGAAGCAGATGACCTAATCAGTAGGGAGTCGCTCTGCAAACTTTAACGTTGCACCTCTCTAGTGGTTCAAATCTCTTTGAAGCTCAGAGGGAAATAGATGGACAATCTCCTCATGTCCTTTATAGCCTTAGAAACCAGTCAAGAGTTGTTATTGGTGAGTACCATCAAGTCAGAATCAACCCATAGCTCACCCTCCAGCAGGTTTTCAGATGCAGTTAATCAGTCAGTCACTCAGGAGGAGATTGTCCATCCTACTCCCACGGAGCAGCTGCCGGGCTTAAACCACATGTCTTCAGGACCACAGCACAGCTTCTTGCCACAAGCTCTTAGTTATTAACTTTCTACTCCCCTCTGCTGTCCTTCCTTTCCCTGGTAGCCACACTATTGTTGTTGTTGTTATGTGCCGTTGAGTCACCTGCAACCTCATAGCGACCCTATGTACAACAGCCCTAAACTCCGCTCTGTCCTGTGCCAATCGCACTGTCTCCGACACTCCCAATCCCAATTATCCCAATCACTTAATCAATCCACCTCATAGAGGGCCTTCCTCTCCTGCGCTGTCCCTCCACCCTCCCAAGCATGATGTCCCTCTCCAAGGACCTGTCTCTCCTCACAACATGTCCAAAGTATGTTAGATGGAGCCTCAGAATCCTTGCCTCCAAGGAGCCACCCGGTTTAACCCTTTCCAGGACAAATCTGTTTGTTTTCCTAGCAGTCCATGGTATTCTCAATACTCTTCTCCAGCCACCACAGCTCAAAGGCATCAATTCTCCTTCTATCCTCCTTGGTCATTGTCCAACTCTCTGATGCATAACAGGTGATTGCGAAGCCCATGGCCTGTATCAGACGTACCTTAGTCTCCAGAGAGACACTGTTGCTCTTCAGTACTTTGGAGAGGTCCCTAACAGCAGACTTTCCCATTGATTAAAAGGTAGCCACACTAGAATGATTTTATCTGCAGCATTATTCACAGTGGCAAAGAGATGGAAACAACTCAAGTGTCCATCAACAAACAGATGTATAAAGAAACTACCATACCTTCTCACAATGGAATACTATACAGCATTGAGAAATAATTAAGAACTCCTTAAACACTGCATAATGTGGATAAGTCTAGAGGAAGATTTTATTCTCTGAAATAAGTCAGTCACTAAAGGAGAAATATTGTATATTACTAATATAAAAAGCTAAGAAAGGCTCACAGACAGAATCATTCCTCCATCTTCTTTAGACGCTTCCTGCATCACTCAGTACTTGACTTTTTAAAACTTTGCAGAGGTCATTGGTGCAGATTTGCCCAGCATGTGCATAGACCCAGAGGCAGTCACAGTCATGTCTGTGCCTTGCACACTACAGTTCCTCAGCCTATAACAGTGCTCCAAATGTTAGAAATTAAGGCCAAGGCCATAAATCATGAACACCTTATGGCACCACGCTGATTTCTTTATTCCAGAATGAATTGTCTGTCTGTCTTTGTCCTATTTTTGTCTTATAGGATGGATCTCTAAAATGTATTTAAGTTTGTTGTTGTTGTCATTGTTATTATTAGGTGCCATAGAGTACAGCTCATAAAGACCCTATGAACAGGTGACCTGAACCCTGGCCTATGCTGTGCCATCCTCATCATCTCTGACACCCTAGAGCCCACTGCTCAAGTCAGGATGCCAATCCGTCTTGGTGGTCCTTCTCTCCTTTGCTCACACTTTACCTTTCTAAGCATGATGCCCCTTTCCAAGAATAGCTTCAACTAGCTACATGACAAAGTATGAAAGATGAAGCTTTGCCATCCTTGCCATCCTTTCCATCCTTTCCTTCAAAGAGTACTCAGGCTGCACCTTCTCCAAGTATAACTCTTTGTTCTTTTGTCAGTCTTTGACATATCCAGTACACTTCTCCAACAACACAACTCCAAGAAGACAGCAGTCTTCTCTTATCCTTATTAATTGTCCACCTCTCTGATGCATAGCAGGTGATTGAAAAGACCATGGCCTGAATCAGGAACATTTTAGTCTTCAAATTGGCATAATTGCTCTTCAGTACTTTGGAGAGATACCTGACAGCAGACTTGCCCAATGCAATGTTGTTGTGGTGTCCTGACAAGTTGCTTGTGACTCATAGAGATCCTATGTACAATACTTCTGTACCCTCTTCTGTCCTGAGACATTATTTTCTCTGACATACCTACCCCCATCACCCTAGTCACTGAGTCAATCCATCTCATCCAGAGTTTTCCTCTCCTGTGCTGTTCCTCTACCCTCCCAAGCATGATGTCTCTCTTCAAAAACTGGTTTCTCTTTGAAACATGCCAAATTTGTGTCAGATGGAGCTTCATAATCCTTGTCTGCAAGGAGTAGCCTGGTTACATCCTCTCCAGGACAAACCTGTTTGCACTCCCAGCAGTCTATACTCTTCTCAAGCACGTAGGTTTTCTTTCTATCATCCTTAGTCATTGTCCAGCTTTCTGATGCATAGCAAGTAATTATAAAGACTATGGCTTGGATCAGGCACACCTTAGTCTCCAAAATGATATCTTTGCCCATCAGTACTCTGGAGAGGTCCCTGGCAGAAGATTTTCCCAATACAAATTGTCTTGTTTTCCTGGCTGTTGGTACCAAGAGTGTTCATTTTGGAGCCAAGCAAACTGTTAACAATCTCACTCTCTTCTCCATGTATCATGATGCTGTCAATAAACCCAGTACTGAGAACCTTTGTGTTCTTGATGTTGAGCTTCAATCCATATTTAAGGCTGCAGTCATTAACCTTTTGCAGCAAATGTCTCAGGTTATCCTCAGTTTTGGCAAGCAAGGTTGTAGCATCTGTATAACACAGGTTGGTGATAAGTATTGCTCCAATCCTGATGCCACATTCCTCCTCAGAGAGCCCAGCCTTCTGGATGATCTGTTCTGATGTAGATTGAATAGCTATGGAAATAGGATGCATCCATGGCAGGCACCTTTTCTGATTTTGAACCATGCATTGTTTCCTTTCTCTGTCTCCTGGTCCAAGTATATAGGTTTCTCATAAGCATAACAGAGTGTTCTGGGATTTCCATTCTTCTCAGAGTTAGCCACAGTTTGTTGTGATCCACACACTCAAATAAATGCCTTTTCATAGTCAATGAAACACAAATGGACATTCCTCTAATACTCTCTGCTTTCAGCCAAGATCTATCTGATGTTGTTGTTATGTTCCATCGAGTCGTTTGCAACTCATAGCGACCCTATGTACAAGAGCTCTAAACACTGTTCTATCCTGTGCCAACCTAGCCATCTCAAATGCACTTATTCCCACCACTCCAGTCACAGAATTGATCCATTTCATCGAAGGTCTTCTTCTCCTTCGCTACCCCTCCACTCTGCCAAACATGATGTCCCTCTCCAAGGACCCATCCCTCCTTGTAACATGCCCAAAGTATGTCAGATGAAGCTTCAGAATCCTTGACTCCAAGGAGCATTCCGGCTTCACCTTCTCCAGGACAAACCTGTTTGTTCTCCTAGCAGTCCATGGTATATTCAACACTCTTCTCCAACACCACAGCTCAAAGGCATCCATTCTCTTTCTTTAAACCCTATTCACTCTCCAACTCTCTGATGCATAGCACGTAATTGCAAAGACTATAGCCCAGATCAGGCACACCTTAGTCTCCAGCCTGATGTTGTTGCTCTTCAGTGCTCTTGAGAGGTCCCTCACAGCCTATTTTCCCAATGCAACTCGTCTCTTGATTTCCTGGCTGTTGTTACCAAGAGTGTTGATTGTGGAGCCAAGCAAACTGAAGCTATGAACGATCTCAATCTCTTCCCCATGCATCCTGATGATGCTAATTGGCCCAATGGTGAGAATCTTTGTTTTCTTGATGTTGAGCTTCAATCCATATAGGGGGCTGCAGTCCTTGATCTTCTGCAGCAAGCACTTCAGGTCCTCTTCAGTTTCAGCAAGCAGGGTTGTGTCATCTGCATAACGCAGGTTGTTGATGACTCTTCCACCAATCCTGATGCCACATTCCTCTTTGTACAGCCCAGCGTCTCAGATGATCTGTTCTGCATACAGATTGAAAAGGTATGGAGACAGAATACATCCCCGATGGGCTATCTTATATTAGCTATAATATCCCTAGTGCCATGGCCTCTTCCAGACCCAGCCTACACATCTGGTAGTTCTCTACTGATATGCTGTTCCAGTTTTGTATCATTTTCAGCAGACTATTACTTGCATGTGATATTAATGATATTATTCGATGATTTCTTGACTGCTGGTACCAAGGTAGTTGATTATTGATCTAAACAAGATGAAATCACTAACAGCTTCAATCTTATTCTTTCTCCATCTATCATAACATTGGCTGTTGGTCCTATGGTGAGGACCTTTGTTTTCTTGTTGTTGAGATGTAATTCATTCCAAGGGTTATAATCCTTGATCTTCTGCAGCAAGTTTTTCGTATCCTCCTCACTTTCAACAAGGAAAAAAATGTATCATCTGCATAACACAGGTTGTTCAGAGTCTTCCTCCAATCCCGATGTTCATTTTTCTTCACAGGGTCTGTGAAGAATTCTTCATAAATTATTTGCTCAGCATACAGACTGAGTAGGTATGGAGAAAGCATACAACCCTGATGCACACCTTTCCTAATTTCAACCCATACAGTGTTCGCATTCGGGTCTTTTTTTCCCCTCCCTGAGAACACAAGGAAATTGTAGACTTTAAGCCAAGCTGAGAAATCACTAGAAGATTCTGGTGGCTCTTCTTCCACTGGAGACAACACACAAAGGACTGACTCTCTGTTAGTAGGCATCAGACACCTTGATAGCATCTGTGATAGAAGCTCCCCAAACTCCTTCAGAGCCTTCTGGAATTCTACAAGGATTGATGAGATTCATGCACATGGGCAAAAATGTGCGCACACAAAGGGTATAAAGACAATTCAAAGTGTCAGGGGAATTTGGAGCTGAGAAATCACATTTACCAGAGAACTATCTCTTTGTGACCTCTCTCTCCATAAATAGAAAACAGCATTCACAACAGATATTTTAAAAATTGAATTTCTCATGTCCATTATGTCCATTTCACCTGTCATTAAAAGAAATGCCCTCAAATTTCTCAAGTTTGTGTGAATTTCAGACTTCATTTCCTAGCTGAGATGCTCCACTCGGTGTTTACATACAATGTCACAAAGAGGTGAGACCCTAGCCACAAGTTAGCTCCTGTAATGAAACACTATTTATTTTATAAATTGAATTCTTCTTCTTACAAACACATATTTATTTACAAAGGAAATACTATCCCATCACTGTAGATGAAAAATGGAGCAATCCAGGCCAGGAATGGAGACAAGACAAGGTTGCTTAAATGAAGCTTCTTACCCTCTGCAGGCTGTGAGCTTCAGAGCTGCTTTCTCTTTGTTAGCAGTTGAAGCAGAACCAGGTGAAACTGTCCCTGGGTTTGTACACTTAATGTCTTCTCACTTATCCTCCACATTCTAGGAGACATCAACCTCCTTCTTATTCTCTGTATTTCGTTCTCAGTGCACTCTTGAGTAGTCTTAGAAGGGATCCTAAATATCCTTCAAATTCACAGCCATCCAAGCCTTCCATCCAAGTATTAGCCAGGCCCAAATCTGCTTATCTTCCTGGATCAGACAAGACTGGGTGCATTCACAATAATATGAGTGGATAGATAATGAACTCTGGACTGAAACAGATGAAAGAAAGGATTATCTGAAAGAAATATCTGATTACACATTATAAGTATGATAATTAACAATCTGGAACAAGAAGTGCATTGCAAAGTGAACTGGGCGAGGACAAAGACAGGGAGGGAGAAAAATGTGCACCAATGAATGAATGAAAACCCGATCTTTCTGTAAACCTTCAGTAAAATTACAAATAAAAAAATTAACTAATTTTTTAAAATGCATGGTCTCGTGGTCTAGACTTGACCAGGAAGTCATTCCACTCTTCACAGAGGCAAGAAGATTAGAATGTGAGCTCCAAAACAGTAAGTGGGAAGGCTTCTGGTGTCCTTCCTGGGAGGAATGGAGGAGAAACCCGTCAAAGAAAGAAAAGCAAAATGGAAAAGAAAGAGTCAGCAGAGGGACAGAGCAAGCAGCCCTCAGAGAGTAACCAGATAAAGGAAAGAAAGGGACCTGCTGTCACCACCCTGAATCAGAAGCTACAGTCACTTCAGAGCAGGTGCTTCCCTCTCTTTAAAATGAGCTTCAAGCCCTAGTGAACGCAAACTCCTCCTCCCTTCTGCTGAGTTCTGCAAGACTGACTCCACTAGATTTCACTCATGAAACTAGCCTTTTGGACTCACAACTTAACCTGGATTTAAAAGGATTCCTGCTAAATTAAAATCCAAGCTGGCCTTTTAGAAGGCTTACTTCTAGAATAAAAGGACCGACTTTTTAATAATAGCAACTCCTAATAATAAACTCTATAACACAGACCAATGGGCACACATACTGAAATATCTGATGGTATCTTCATAATGATGTCATAAAAACTCATGTCATGTCTTCCTGAGCCTGAAATGTAAGATGAACAGAGAGATGACAGGACATGAACAGTTTCATCAGGAAGAGACATTTATGTACAGACTTGAATGAGATTAAGGGTTAAACTTGAAGAAAAGTATTTGAAGAAGAGCATTCAAGTCAGGAGAAATTGAAGAAGGAAAGACTTTGAATCTAGAGCTTGTCTCAGGTATTCTAGCAGGAAACAATGCAGCATGTGTGGCTTGAGTTTGTAGGGAGCAGAGTATTACAGGAGTGGAGATCACAGAGGGACAATTAACAGTTATTGCTCCTGCTTGCTGCATACTGTTCCATTATGTGAATGTACCATAAGTTCTCAATCCATTCATTTGTGGTTGGACATCTGGGCAGTTTCTATGTTCTTGCAATGGTAAATAGTGCTGTTATGAACATTGGTGTACAAATCTCAGTTTGTGCCTCAGTTCTCATATTCTCAGGGTATATTCCAAGTAGTGGAATAGCTGGGTCATATGGAATTTCTGTTCAGCTTTTTGAGGAAGCATCAAACTACCTTCCAGAATGGTTGCACCATTTTACAATCCTGCCAACAATGTATAAGAGTTCCTTTCTTGACACATCCTCTCCAACATCTATTACTTGCTGCCCTGTTCAACTTTGCCACTCTTACTGGAGTGAGATGATAGCTCATTGTGGGTTTGATTTGCATCTCTCTTATTGCCAGTGATTTGGATATTTCTTCATATGTTTATTTGCCATTCAAATATCTTACTCTGTGAAAATGCTTTCCATGTCTTTTGTACAGAGACTTTTTTTAAGGCACTAAGTTTATATTCTAGTTCTCTAATGCTGCTATAACTGAAATACCACAAGTAAATTACTTTGACAAAAGGAAATTTAATCTCTCAAACTTTAGGAGGCTAGAAGTCCAAATTCAGGGCCTCAACTCTGGGGGAAGCAACCCTAGCAGACCTCCATGTACCTTGCATCAGTCCTCCTGGGTCTCGGTGGTTTTCAGCCCATGGACTCTGAGTCCAAATGATGCACTCTGATCCTTGTGCCACTTTCTCAGTGGTAGCTAAGTCCTACCTCTCTGTTTGCTTCTCTTTCCTTTCATCTCTTGTAAAATAAAAATTGATATAGGCCACACTGCAGGGGAACTTCTTTCATCTTTTATCAGGGTTGTAACCTGAGTGATGGCACTACATGTTACCCTAAACCCCTTACAACAGATTGACTAATCATATCAGGTCACATCATGGAGGGGGCGGTTATATCATCATGAAGCTGCTAAATGGCATCACTACTTAGCTGAAAAACCTTGAGAATCATGGCCTAGGCAAGTTGATACGTATTTTAAAAGGACACACTTCAATCTATGACAAATTGTGATTATTTGTTAGCAACAATAGGAAACTGATAAAAAAATCCATTTAGCTTCTAACTTCATGCTCTTACAAGCCAATCACACGTTTTTTTTAAAGTCTGACTGCTCTCATTACCATAGAGAAAGAGAGATGGCCTGGGAAATGAGAAAGCATGAAAGGAAAGAAAATAATGTCCAACAAGTGTCAAGTCTTTATAGTGACTTTTCAAGACACCAGACATGTGAGTAATGTCATTTTGGATCCTCCAGCACCAACTGAATCATCATAGCCGCATGGAGCAGGGAGAAGGTGTGGTCAGCTCAAATTGTAAAACTGTGAGCCAATAAGTGCTTGACAGATTTAAGCTCCAAACCTTTGATTGCTTATATAACAATATGATAACATTTAATGCTCACCACTATCCTTCAAAGCTGGAAACCACAGCATTCCTAGTTAAAAGATAAATAAACTAAACCTTGGCAAAAGTAAGGTATTCATTTGTCCAAAGTCACTTAGTAAATTGAGAAGCTACTGTTTGAATCTAGGTGATATAAATGCAGAACCTGTGCTTGGAGAATTCCACAATCCTAGTCTTCACCCTTAGTGCTAAGGGTTAGAATTTCCCTTTGAACTACCATTCAAAATTTGGACACATAGTAGGGAACTCTGGTGGCCTAGTGGCAAGAAGCTGCACTGCAATCCCAAAGGCATATGGTTCGAGGCCGCCAACTGTTCCACAAGAGAAAGACAGGCAATCTCCCATGTTATTAACTGCCTCTGAAAACCTGGTCAACTACAAGTCGGTTCCAACTCAACAGTGCACAACAGCCCCTGAAACTAAGTCTCAACCACTGTTAGAATTGTATGGGTATGTTTCTGCCAATGTGTTGGTTTCCATCGTTAGGATGGACTTCTTTCAAGTTTAAAGATGGCTGAATCTTGGAAGGAAACAAAGCTATGGGAGGTGCAGGCTCATGTATTTCAGCTTTTCTACTAAAAGAGCCTAAAATAGTCTCTGACTCCAATCCAAAAGTCATAGGGGGAATTCTAATTGGTCCATCATAAGCCAGGTGCTCACCCATAGGTTTATAACTAGCTCAAGAAGTTAAGATCTCTTTTTAAAAGATAGCCTCCCATTTGAAGCTCATGGTTTAAATGCTAGAAAGGGAAATTTTCCAGGATTTCCAAAACGGGAAATAAAGTGCTAATGTAGGCAGACAAATAGCAGACACACACTGCAAACAAGAAGGTTCAGGGAATCAAAAGATACATCAATGAAAGACATCAGGAAAGAGAGTTGATTTAGAACTGCCTATGCTCATACAAAATCTAGACCTAGACCAAGAAACTGGTGTACAGACAGAGCAGAAAAACATTGCATTGTTTAAGACTGAAAAAGGTCTGAGTTAGGGCTGTATCCTTTCCCCATGCCTATACGCTGAGCAAATCATTTGAGAAGCTAGAACTTATGAAGAAGAACATGACGTCTGGATTAGAAGAAGATTCATCAACAACTTGTGTTATGTAAATGACCCAACCTTGCATGCTTAAAGTGAGGAGGGTTTGAAATGCTAGCTGCAAAAGATCAAAGGCATGAACCTTCAATGTGGATTACATCTCAATAACAAGAAGACAAAAAATTATTATCACTGGACCAATAGGCAACATCATGGTAGATCGAGAAAGGATTTAAGTTGTTAATGATTTCATCTTACTTGGATCCACATTCAATATCTTTGGTACCAGCAGTCAGGGGATCAAGACATATATTGTATTGGGAAAGTCTGCTGACAGACCCTTCTCCAAAGTCCTGAGGCACAATGGTGTCAGCTTAAATACTACAGTGCACTTGATTCAAACCATGGTCTTTTAAATGGCCTACCATGCTTCTCAGAACTGGACAATGACTAAGGATAACAAAGTAAGTATCAGTACTTGAGCTGTGGGTTTGGAGAAGAGTACTGAATTGAAGAGTACTGGACTGTCAAGAGAACAAACAAATATGCCTTGGAGAAAATGCAGTCACAATGATTCTCAAGGGCAAAGATAGTGAAGCTTTGTCTCACATACTTTGGGCACGTTATTGTTGTGTTCTTATGTGCCGTCGAGTCGTTTCCAACTCATAGCGACCCTATGCACAACAGCCCTAAACCCTGCTCTATCCTGCGCCAACCGCACTGC
>NW_006400103.1:1531253-1550107 GCF_000299155.1 Elephantulus edwardii | reverse complement strand
AGAGCCAAAGAAGAAGAAATAGATGATTTCTACCAACTTTTACAGTCGGAGATAGATCGAACATGCAATCAAGATGCATTGATAATATAATAATGGGTGACTGGAATGCAAAAGTTGGGAATAGTGAAGAAGAATCAGTAGTCAGAAAACACGGGCTTGGTGACAGGAATGAGGCTGGGCATGTTATTAGAAGAGACTATTCTTTGGAAAGGGATATCATACTTGGAAAGGTGGACGGTGAGTGAAAGAGAGGAAGACTAGCTAAATGAATTGACTCAGTAACTGCAGCAATGGGTTCAAGTATGTCAGAGATGGTAAGGACAACACAGTGTAAGATAGGGTTTAAATCTATTGTTCATGGAGTGGCTATGAGTCATACCTGAGTGCATATAAAAACAACAACGTGCAGAGAAATACATTTTCTGTAAGTTAGCTCTGGTGACCAAGTAGTAAGAGGTTGTGTTACCGATCATCTCCAAGGCATGTGATTCGAATTCACTAGCTGCTCCACACAGGAAAGATGGGCAGCCTCCTCCCGTGTAATCTATTGCCTCTGAAAACCTGCTGGAAGGTCAGCTTTGAGGAGGTTCCAACTTGTGGGTACACAACAACAGCAACGTATACGCCTCATATATGGAACCTTGATAAAATGCCTTGGAAAAAAGATTCAGGCAAGAAAGTGCGCTGGAGCAGGCCGAGGGCGTGATTGCACAGGCAACGCTGGGGGAGGAAGGGGGATAAGGGGGGTGGGGGTAGGGATTGGGGGAGTGGGGCTGGAGAGTGGTGAGGTGGGAAGGGGGGTAGGTGGGAAGTGCTGCGACACCGCGTGGCCACTTACCAGCACATTGCTCATCCACAAAGGTGAGGCCACGGGGAGAGCGCCTGGAACCAGGAGAACCACTTCAGTGGCTGGTATGACAACCTGAGCCCAGCGGGGTATGAGAAGGCCAAACGCGGTGGACAGGCGCTGCTAGATGTTGGCTATGAGTTTGACATCTGCTTCACCTCAGTGCAAAAGAGAGCGACCCAGATGCTCTGGACAGTACTGGACGCCATTGACCAGATGTGTCTGCCAGTTGTGAGGATTTGACGTTTCAGTGAGCAGCATTATGGAATCTGACTGGCCTCACTAAAGCAGAAAGTGCTGCCAAGTATGGTGAGGCCCAGGTAAAGATCTGGAGGCACTCCTATGATGTCCCATCACCACCACTGATCCAGCCTGACCACCCCTTCTATAGCAACATCAGTAAGGGTCGCAGGTATGCAGACCTGACTGAAGATCAGCTGCCCTCCTGTGAGAGTCTGAAGGACACTACTGCCAGAGCTCTGCCCTTTTGGAATGAAGAAATACTTCCTCAGATCAAGGAAGGGAAAGGAATACTGATTGTAGCCCATGACAACAGCCTTCTGGGCATTGTCACATCTGGAGGGTCTCTCCAAGGACACCATCATAGAGTTTAACCTGCCCGCTGGAATTCCTATTGTCTATGAATTGGACAAGAGCCTGAAGTCCGTCAAGCCCATGCAGTTCCTAGGAGATGAAGAGACGGTTAGCAAAGCCATGGAAGCTGTGGCTGCTCAGGGCAGGGCCAAGAAGTGAAGACAAGCAGGCCGACTGCTATCCTCAGGCCCACCCTCCCTGCACATATTACACTGACCACATCTTTAGTTGTAGCTGCAGATGGGGGCGGGGGTGCTCCCATTTCAGCTATTTTGTCTCCTGCATGCTCTTTTATTATAGTCTAGTCAGAATGGCACCTCTGGGGCATGGTCCTCAGTCCAGGGCATACTCCAGGCTTTTTGCTAGTAGTTTGTTTACCAAGGACCTATCTGAGTAGGAGATAGGGAGGAGCCATGCCAGGTATGACCAATAAAGGAAGGCAAGAGAGCCTAGCCCTGCTGCGGGAGCCAGTGTCCTGTTCTGTAGTAAAGGCACTTTAGCCATTCCAGTGGAAAATGACTGTAATCCACATGCTGATTAAACAATCTTTCTTCCCTGACCCCAGAGAAACTGGCTCCAGAAGGTTGGGATCAAGTCTGAATGATTACGTGTTGAATTTTCTTTTACAAAAGAAAAAAATACATAAAAGACAAAACCCCATCTAGGGCAGTTTGAATACCACATCAGAAAATAAGGCGTTCCTCACCCTGCAGGGGAAAGGCTCCTTGACCTCTTAGGATCCATCCTGCTGTGTATTTTAGAATCCTTCCCCTGCCTTACTGTCTGTTACAGTGAAATGCCTATAGACTGACTGTGTCCAAATGTCTCCACTGTGTTTTCTGAATCATGTTCCAGTTGCTGGGCCCTGCCACTGGGGCCCAGAACCCAGTTTGAACATAATTACACTAAAAGCTTTTTTCCAGATCAGTATAACAAAGGAGTGATGTGCAATAAAAAAAAAAAGTTCGTCTTTATTATATTTGTAGTAGCCTTTTTCAGGAATAAGGAGCTGTGATAATGTAGTTCTTTACACATTGCACTACTAAAAGAAAGGGCAATGGTTTGAATTTACTAACAGCTTCATGGAGAAAATATTCCCATCAAGATTTACAGCCTCAGAAAAACCAAAGGAGGATTGTTATGAATCAGAATCACCCAACACAAGTGGGTTTGGGGTCATTCTTTTTCAGGAATACTAAATCAGTTAGCCAGAACCAAACTATCATTAACATAACATGAAAACATTCTTGTTGTATCCTTCTCCATACTATTCAAGGAGTCCTGGTGACCAGTAGTTCACATACACCAACTGTTTTGCTGTAAAAAGACTGAAAGACTAATCAACAATCTACATAATGTACATGATGAAGACTTGAAGTACTTAATGACGAAACTCAGATTATAGTTTTCAGTGTGGATTACCTCAACACAAAGAAAACAAAAATTATCACAATTGGAGAAAAGACTAACATATTGATGAATGCAGAAAAGTTTCAAGTTGTTAAAAATTTCATTTTACTTGGATCCACAACCAATATCCAGCAGTTAATATATCAAACACCGCGTTGCAATGGTCAAAAGTCCTCTTAAAAGTGCTAAAGAACAAAGCTTTAAGATTAAAGAGTAAGGTGTACTTGATACAAGAAATAATATTTTATTGTTCATATGCATGTGAAAGTTGAATAGGATGAATAAGAAAGACGGAAGTAGAATTGATGCCTTTGAATTGTGATTTTGGTGAAGAATATTGAATAGACCATGGAATTAAAAAAAAGACCAAATAGGATGGGACAGGGTTTCAATCTGTTGTACAGAAGGTCACCATGAGTGAGAGCAAATTCAGAGCAGACTTGATGACACTTAACAACAACAGCAAACCTTTGTGGACTTGTTCATATATGTAAATACACTGGGAGAAAGTAGGAAGTCTGCTATGCACAGACTCTCCCAAGAAGGTGGGAGGGAGTGTAGACAAGAGGAATAAGAAATTTGTGGTATTATATAAAATACAGAAAAGATAAGTATGAGAGAGATAGAATAGACTGAAGGGCAAAGGGGAGTAGGAGGAGTCAGAGGAAATTAGTGACTTCAGGACCTGACTTGTCAAGCAAGTCTCCAGGAATCACATTTATTAGAGTCAAGTTGGTCCAGTTAAGGGAAACTACAGAGTAAACAGAAACGGGCAATTCTCACTCAACAGCATTCAAGTTCAATTAAGGGGGAGGGGGAGGAGGAATCAATGGCTGTAAAAAAAACCCAACAAAACAATAGATCTGAGAACCAAATTAAACCTATAAACTGCCCACTTGTCACTTCAGTGTTGAAGAAGAGCTAATGTTCTCACCTTTATGGCAAAAAAAAAGTAGAACTTTTATGAGCTAGATTTATTATGAGCCATTGAGCCAGAACCCCACTCATAACTGACCCTCCAGCAGATTAGTTTTCCCATCTTTCTGAATTGAAACTCTATTCTACTACTTGGTATCTGAATTTAGCCAAATAAGATAGCATCAGGAAATTAGTACTATCTTCCATTGCCTTATCTATTGTTATTGTTGTTGTTATGTGCCATCAAATCTCCTGCGACTCTTAACATCCCTATATAGAACAGCTCTGAACCCTGCTCTATCCTGCTATCCTGGCCCAGTCTCATTAACTCTTACACATCTACTAATCCCATTGCCCTAGTTGTCATGTCAATACATCTCATCCCAGTGTCTTCCTCTTCTGTGCTGTCCCTCCACCCTTCCAAGAGTTATCTTCTTCTTCTGGGGACTAATCCCTCCTGGGCACGTGCTCAAAGAAGGTGAGACAGAACTTCAAAATCCCACCATCTAAGGAGAAACTTGGTTTCACCCTCTCCAAGACAGACCTGTTCAATATAAGAAAGTGTTCAATATGAGAGAAGAGTGAACTGGGGGTGGGGGTGGGGTGGGCGGGGAGAAAAATGCAACAATGAATGAATGGAAATCCAAAAGCTCTGTAAATGTTCATTTAAATTAATTTTTAAAATGTGATATAAAAAAAGAAAGTGCTCAATATGAAAAAACAGAATAAAATAATCCTTTAATGCAAGACTAGATATGGGAAGAATTAAGCAGTGAGGGAGGTTTTTCTTTAGTGTTTCTTCCTTTCCCCAGCCCTCCACAGCCATGTAGCCAATAGACCCCTCTCTGGCTTTCCACACAGATGCAGACTCTTCCTAGAGGCCCTAAGAACGTGCCTACCCTTCAGAGAGCAGGAGCTCAGCTGACAGAGTGCTAGTCCAGGCATCATGGGACTCCCAGAGGCTGAGTGGTAAGGAACTGCACTGCCCTCTCAAAGGCACACAACTACAATCCTTCTTAAGTAAAAGAAAGCTTTCCCTTAATGGAGGAAATTTCAAACCAGTGGAAATAGGTATTTTGTATTCCTTCAGGTAATAAATCATGCCAGTATTGAGCCTAACTTGTTTTCTCCAATTTATTATACACACACACACACATACATACATACACACACACACACACACACACACACACACACACACACACACACATATATATACACGTTTAGAAATATGTGATACTTGCTTAATATACATATCTATGTACGTATGGACATAGTTGTTATTGGTGGTTGTTAAGTAACATGTGATCAGAACCAACCCATAGCTGATGCTCCAGTGGGTTTTTGGAGGCAATAAGTCACACAGGAGGAGATTGCCCATCTTTTTGCCATGAAGCAACTGGTGGACTTGAACCATTTGCCTTTGGATTAGCAGGGAAACTCCTTACCACTCAATTTTTATTTTTCCCCCCTATTCTGCATTTTCAACTCAATGATATAATCAACAACAACAACATCAAAAAATAAATTAATTCTGCATTTTACAACTAAATACTATTTTAACACACAAATTACAGCATTTCTTCATGCTGCCCTCATTTATCATAAAAATTAAAAGAAGATACAAAAGATGCAAACTATATCCCTGAAGCATGTTCCTTGCTTATATTTATCCAATTATCTATTGTTATCCAACAGATCACACACAAAACTGCAGTAATTTAACAATTATTCCTCTATGTTTTGCACATCAGTGGGTCTAGCTACATGGTTCTCACTTGAAGACTCATTGCGGTCAGAGAGATGACAAGTAGAACGTGAGCAATTTGAGACTTTGTTCACTCATGTCTGGTGTCAGAGCTGCAGTAGCTACTGGCTGGACTCTCCACACAATGAGCCTGGGCCTCCCTACAGCATGGCAGTCTCAGTATAGTGACAATGCACATATGGTGTCTTATTCCCTGAGAGTGAGCATTCCAAGATCGTAACATTCCAAATGCTAGAAGGCTTCTTATGATTGGGAAGTTATGCAGTAATATCACTTCCACTATATTCTATTGCTCAAGAGTCGAGAGCCAGTTTAGATTTTATCAGGTGAAGGAATAGACTTCACCTCTCATGGGGAACAGGGTGGAGAAGAACTAGACAGCCGTCTTAGAGACAAGAAGACATAACATCTCTCCATCTCTTTTCCATAACATTAAGAATGGAATGGAAAACTTGGAAAGTGAGGTCTGCATTGGATTTCTTCAATGGGTAGAGTATTCATTTTTAAAATTTTATTACCAAAATATATGTTGATTTTATGGCTAAGCAAGGAGAAGTAAGTAAATAAAAATAATGACTCATCACACAGAGAACAATCATCCATACTATAATTATGGATAAAACTAATAATTACCTTACTAAGAATTTAGACATAATTTCTCAGCTCTCCCCACTGCAAACACCAAGTTAATTTAGAAAATACTCATGTTACTCAACTTTGCTGAATGGGCAGGAAGCCAGTTCCCAGATGTCAGGACAAATATGGGGCTTTAGCAATGAATGAGATGGAAGGAGACGAATGAGCAGAGCAGATGTCCTGCTGAAGTTGTGAGAGGAAACATCTGCTGTGCTATTTGCTAAGGTATTTAGTAAACACAAAGATGGAGTAAATGCACAAATAGTGCGATCTGTATTGAGATTCACGCATGAACACTGATGTCAATGTTTTGTAGTTAATTAGGCAGAGTGTTACATTGGGTCCTTAATTTTGCAGAATGTTCCTCTCCAGCAGAGTTCACTCCTAATTTTCAAGCATGCTTTGGCCTCATTCCCATCATCTGACAAAATAATGAGCAAGAATGAACTACAATGACTGAGGCACAGTTGTACAATCCAAATGCCCAAGCTTCAATAATTTAAAAAGGCTTAAGTCATTTTTCTTTATGATGAAAAAAATCAGGGTATCTTAGGCTCCTACTCACTTGGCCCTAAGAAGTTCTGTTATTCTACCAGGTTTCTCCTCACCAGTAGTTCTGGGATTCTTGGAGAGAAAAAAAAAACCCTCTCATTTCTGGAAGTTGAAATTCTAGAATCAGGCCTGTTATGTCCAGCTCATACAGAGGGTCAAGGACTGCAGCCTCCAATATGGGTTGAGGCTCAATGTCAAGAAGACAAAGATCTCACCAATGGGCCAATTGGCAGCATCAGGATTGATGGTGAAGAGATTGAGACTGTTCACAGCTTCTGTTTGCTTGACTCCACAGTCAATACTGTCAGCACCAGCAGCTAGGAAATTAGAAGATGTATTGCCATGAGAAAGTCTCCTGTTAGGGACCTCTCCAAAGTACTGAAGAGCAATGGTCTCTCTCTGGAGACTAAGGTGCATCTGATACAGGCCATGGTCTTTGCTATCACTTGTTATACATCAGAGAGCTGGACAATGACTAGGGAGGATAGAAGGAGAACTGATGCCTTTGAGCTGTGGTGCTGGAAAAGTGTATTGAGGGTACCATTGACTGCTAGGAAAACCAACAGATTCATTCTGGAAAGGGTCAAACCAGGCTGCTCCTTGGAGGCAAGGATCCCAAGGCTCCATCTAACATACTTTTGACATGTTGCAAGGAGGGACAGGTCCTTAGAGAGGGACATCATGCTTGGTAGGGTGGAGGGGCAGCACAGAAGGGGAAGGCCCCCTTTGAGGTGGATTGATTCAGTGATTGGGGTAATCAGGATGGTGTGTTGGAGACGGTGCGATTGGCACAGGACAGAACAGAGTTTAGGGATGTTGTACATAGGGTCGCTATGAGTCACAAGTGACTTGACAGCACATAGCAACAACAACAACAACATACATAGACTAGGAAGCAGTTCTCAGAACAGAGCAGGGAAACACTGCATGGATCAAAATCAGGAAAGAAGTGTGCCAGGGATCCGTCCTTTCTTCATACCTTTCCAATCTATATGCAGAACAGATCATTCAGGAAGCAGGGCTTTATGAAGAGGAATGTGGCATCAAGTTTGGAGGAAGACTCATCAACAACCTATGTTATGCAAATGACACAACCTTGCTTGCTGAAGAGGACCTGAATGAAGCACTTGCTGTAGAAAGTCAGACTGTAGTATTTAATATGGATTGAAGCTCAACATCAAGGAGACAAAGATTCTCACCAATGGGCTAATTGGCAGCACCATGTAAGATGGAGAAAAGATTGTGGTTATTAATAATTACAGCTTGCTTGGCTCCACAATAAACACTCTTGGCACCAGCAGGCAGGAAATCAAAGGATGAGTTGCATTGGAAAAGTCTGCTGTCAGGGACCTCTCCAGAGTACTGAGAAGCAACAATGGCAGTCTAGAAACTGAGCTGCACCTAATCCAGGCCATGATCTCCACAATTGTTATGCATAAGAGAGCTTGGCAATGACTAAGAATGACAGAAAAAAAATGAATGCCTTCTAATTATGGTGCTGGAGAAGAGTCTTTAACATAATATGGACCACCAAGAAAACAAATAAGTCTGACTTGGAGAGCGTGAAACCAAATTTTGCCTTGGAGGCTAGGATTTTGAAGTGCCATCTCACATACTTTGGACACATGACCAGAAAAGACTGGTCCTTGAAGAAGGACATCATGCTCAGAAGGATGGAGGGACAGAGCAGGAGAGGAAGATCTCAAATGAGATAGAGTGATACAGCAATTGGGGCCATGTGGGTTGTTGTGTTGGAATCAGTGAGACTGGTTCAGAATAGGGCAGGGATTCAGAGCTGCTGTATATAGGGCCGCTATGGGTCACAGGCAACTCGACGGCACTTAACAATGACATTCAATTTCATCCTTTCAGACAAGCATTTGATCACTACCCTAGTCATTTAAACAAACAAACGAAAAACCCCACAAACCTATGGAGCACCCTCTGACACATAATTATTCCATTTAGAGCAGATCCAACAGTGTTCCCATTGTGACCAACAGAGTTTTCATTGGCTAATTTTTGGAAGTAAATTGACAAGTCTTATTCTAGTCTTAGTCTTGAAACTCTGCTGAAACCTATTCAGCATCATAGCAATTTCATTCTTACAACATCAGAACAAGGTTGTTTGTTATTGTTAAATGCAACTGAATGAAGTACAACTCATAGAGACCCTATGAACAAAAGATCTGAACCCTGTCCTATCCTCTGCCATCCTTATCATCTCTGACACATTTGAGTCCATTACTGTAGACACTACATTGATCCATCTTGTTGAGGGTCTTCCTCTCTTTCCACCTTTCCAAGAATGATGTCCCTCTCCAAGGAAAAACTTCTAACAACATATTCAAAGTATGTGAGATGAAGCTTCATCAGCCTTGCCTCCAAGGAGCACTCTGGTTGCACTTTCTCTAAGACATATCTGTTTATTTTTTGGAAGTTCATTAGATATTCAGCATTCTTCCCCAGCAACACTACATAAAGGCATTGATTATTCTCTTGCCATCTTATTCATTGTCCAGCTCTCAGGTGCATAGAAAATAACTGAAAATACCATGATTTGAATAGTTATGATTATTTTCATTTTCCATATGTTTTCTTGTTTAAGAATTATATGACTTGTCTTTTGGGAATTGCACTGTTAATTCAAAGGTCATATCTCTGATGGCGCAAGTCTACTAGCTGCTTGAGGGAGAAAGACAATCTCCTGTATAATTTATAGCTTCAGAAATCTCACTATAGGGTCAGCTATGAGTAGGTTCTTGTTGCTGTTGTTTTTATGTGCCATAGAGTTACTTGTGACTCATAGCAACCCTATGTATAACAGCCCTAAACCCCGCTCTGTCCTGTGCCAATCCCACCATCCCCGACACACCCACCCCCACTACCAAATCAATCCACCTTATGGAGGGTCTTTCCCTCCTGCGTTGTCCCTTCACCCTACCAAGCATGATGTTCTTCTCCAAGGACTGCTCTTTCCTTGCAACATGTCCAAAGTATGTCAGACAGAGCTTCAGAATCCTTGCCTCCAAGGAGCATTCTGGTTTAACCCTCTCTAGGATGAACCTGTTATGGTATATATTCAATACTCTTCTCCAGAACCACAGCTCAAAGGCATCAATTCTTCTTCTACCCTCCCTAGTCATTGTCTAGCTCTCTGGTGCATAGCAAGTGATTGCAAAGATCATGACTTGTATCAGGCACACCTTCATCTCTAGAGTGACAGCATTGCTCTTCAGTATTCTGGAGAGGTCCCTAACAGCAGACTTTCACATCACAATAATTCTTTTAATTTCCTGGCTGCTGGGGCCAAGAGTGTTGACTGTTGAGCCAAGCAGACTAAAGCTGTGAACAATCTCAATCTCTTCACCATCCATCCTGATGCTGCCAATTGGCCCAGTGGTGAGAATCTTTGTCTTCTTAATATTGAGCCTCAATCCATATTGAAGGCTGCAGTCCTTGACCGTCCTCCCTCCCCCATGCCCGCAGCAAGCACTTCAGGTCCTCCTCAGTTTGAGCAAGCAGGGTTGCGTCATCTGCATAACACAGATTGTTGATGGCTCTTCCACCAATCCTGATGCCATACTTTTCCTCATAGAGCCCAGCCTCCTAGATAATCTGTTCTGAATATAGGTTGAAAAGGTATGGAGATAGGACTCATCCCTGGCGTACACCATTTCCAATTTTGAACCATGCAGTCTTTCCTTGCTCTGTTCTAACGACTGTCTTTTGGTCCAAGTATAGGTTTTACATTAGCACTATCAAATGTTCTTGGATTCTCATTCTTCTCAGAGTCAGCCACAGTTTGTTATGATCCACACAGTCAAATGACTTTGCATAATCAATGAAACACAGATAGACATTCCTCTGGTATTCCCTGCTTTCAGCTAAGATAGATTTTTTTAAGAAGTTGGCAAGAAATTTTTTTGTTTTTTAAATAAAGTTATTTTAATTAATTTTAATGAACTTTTACAGAGACTTGGGGTTTCCAATCATTCGTTGTTACACTTTTCTCCCTACTCACCCCCCCCCAATTCACTCTTCTCCTTGAAAAGAAAAACTCTTTCATTGTTATGCAATCCATCCCACCACCAGTCTACTCCATTTTGCAGCCTTCACTCTGGACTTCCGTAATGACAAGAATACCCATTCATATGTCCCTTGTAAACAGTTCTCTCCATCTGTTTCAGTGCAATATACCTCATTCCTCCCCTCCTTTTCTATCTTCTCTCAACCCTGATGTCAGTCCCATTTTACAACAGTGGCCCTATGCAATATTTGTCATTTTGTGACTGAGATATTTCACTCAGCATAACGTCCTCCAATGTCATCATTTGCATAATATTTCATGAGTTCCTTGTTTTTCAATGCTGCATAGTATTCAATTGTGTGAATAAGCCAGAGCTTCTCTATCCATTCATTTGTTGATAAGATCCATCTTTTAAAGAACCATCTGCCATTGAGTCGACTCCAGTTTATTGCAACCCCATGAGTGTCAGAGCCTACCTGGGCTCCATAGAGTTTCGGTGCTTGTTTTCCCTAAATATATCATCAGAAACTGATGATTATATCCTGAGGTACTTCTGGGTGGACTCAAGATGCCACAGTTTCAGTGAGCAGTCAAGGATATTAATCACTTGCTCCACAGCATGTCCACCTAGGTGTATATGGTTGTAAAAACTCAGAAAACCATATACTTAACAAGCTATTCCTCTTATTGCATGTACACTATCCAAATATATATGCTGAGCAGATCATTTGAGAGGCTGGACTTTATGAAGAACATTGTAACATCAGGATTGGATGAAGATTCATCAATTTGTGTTCTACGGATAGCACAGTCTTTCTTGATAAAAGTGAGGAGGACTTGAAATGCTCGCTGCACAAGATCAAAGAACACTGCCTTCAATACGAATTACATCTCAATATCAAGAAAACAAAAATTCTCACTAATAGGAAAACATGATAGACAGAGAAAGGATTGAAGTTAATAGTTTCATCTTATTTGAATTTACAATCAACAACTTGGCAACAACAGTCAGGAAATAAAAAAAGTTGCTTTGGGAAAATGTATAGTCAAAGATCTCTCCAGAATGCTGAAGAGCAAGTATGTCAGTCCGAAGACTAAGGTGACCCTGATCCAAGCCATGGTCTCTTCAATTGCTTGCTATGCATCTAAAAGTTGGATAGTGACTAAGGATTACAGAAGAATTGTTGCCTTTGAGTTTTGGTGTTGGAGAAAAGCACTGAATATCTCATGGACTGCCAAGAAAAAATAAAAACAGGTCTGTCCTAAAGAAAGTGAAACCAGGGTGTTCCTTGGAGGCAAGAATAGTGAAATTCTATCTCACATACTTTGGGCATGTTGTGAGGATGGTTCAGTCCTTTGAGAAGGATTTCATGTTTGCAAAGGTAGAGAGTCAACTTAAGGGAGGAAAATTCTCAACAAGACAAACTGACGCAATTACTATAGCAATGAGATTAAGTGTTTTGGAGATGGTGGATGGCACAGGAAAAAGAACAGTTCAAAGTCATTGTTCATATGGTCACTACGAGTTGTAGGCAACTTGATAGTGTATAACAATAACAATCATATTAAATAAATACACACACACACACACACACACACGCATATCAGGGTGGAAGAATAAGAAGAATCCTCTTTAAAAGGGCAGTATCCACAGTTTCTGTGATAACTCAAGCACAGTATACAGCAAGGAAAAAATGCAAAAAGACATTACAATGACAGAGGAGGAAGAAAATACCAAGATGGATGTCAGAAGATACTCTGAATATTGCACTAGAGCACAAAGAAGCCAAAGTAAAGGAAAGAAATCAAGAAGTCAAGAAACTGAACAGAAGATTTCAAAGGGCAGCTCAGGAAGACAAAGTAAAGCATAAAATGAAATGTACAAAGTGCTGGAGTCACAAAATCAAAAGGGACAAACTTGCTCAGCATTTCATAAACTGAAGGAATTGAAGAACAAGTTTAAGCCTCGAGTTGCAATACTTAAGGATGAAGCAGAATGTTGAATGACCTCAGAAGCACCAAAGAAGATGTAAGGAGTACACAAAGTCACTGTACCAAAAAGAATTGGGCTGACGCAACATACTTGCTTTCCAAAACTGAGGAGTACACGAGGCATTTGCTATGAAAGGTCAAGGACTATAGTTTTCAATATAGACTGCATCTCAACATCAAGAAAGCAAAGATTCTCACCACTGGGCCAATTGGCAGCATCATGATAGAGAAGGGACAGATTATTAATAACTTCAGCTTACTTGGTTCCAAGAGCAACACTCTTGGCACCAGCAGCCAGGAAATAAAAAGACAAATTGCACTGGGAAAATCTGCTGTCAGGGACCTCCCCAGAGTACTAAAGAGCAACCTTGTTCAGTCTGGAGACTATGGATCACTTGATACAGGCTATGGTCTTTGCATTTACTTGCTGTGCTGGGTACTATTCTAGGATTATAGAAGAAGAATTGATGCCTTTGAGCTGTGGTGTTGGAGAAGAGTGTTGAACATACCATAGACTACCAGGATAACAAACGGGTCAGTCCTGGAGAGGGTGAAACCAAGCTGCTCCCTAAAGGCAGAGATTTTGAAGTTCCATCTCACATACTTTGGGCATGTGGCCAGAAGGTACCAGTCCTTGGAGACATAATGCTTGGAAGAGTGATGGGACAATGCAGCAAAAGAAGACCTAGGAAGAGATGGATTGGCTCAGTAACTGGAGAAGTGATATTGGGTCTGTCGGAGATGAGATTGGCTCAGGATAGGGCAGGGTTCAAAGATGTTGCACATAGGGTAACTATGAGTTGCAGGCGACTTGATGCCACATAACAACAACAACATATGGCCAGAAGGGACCAGTCCTTGGAGAGGGACATCATGCTTGGAAGGGTAGAGGGACAGTGCAGGAGAGGAAGACTGTGAATGAGATGAATTGACACAATAACTGGTGTGCTGAGGGTGGGTTTGTTGGAAACAGTAAGACTGGCTCAGGATAGGACAGGGTTCTGAGCTAGGGTGGCTATGAATCACAGGCAAGCCATGGAACATAACAACAGTAACAACAACAACAGATGATCTATCCATTTAACTGAATTTTCATTACCATAGAACTATTGAAAGTCATCCTGACTCAGATAACAGCTAAGAGAAAGGGAAAGCCAGCTTCCAGAAATAATTTTCCTTTTGATTTTTTGAAGCACACCATTTTTCAGTCATTATCTCAAGAGAAAACAAGCAGATGGGTCTCATAACAAAGAAGTTTAATAGAATCCTGGAAAAGAAAAGAGATAAATAGAGGCAAAGGGGAAAATGTCTGTCCCAGTGCCTGCACACAAAACCAAGACTCACAAGGTGAAATGCGTGTCTCCTATCCACCAATAGCATCACTAGAGGCACAGTAGTCTATAATTAAGGGTCCGCTAATTATTGGCGTGATTTGAAGCACATTGTTCAAAACATTCAAAAACCTGAAATTGCAGCAGCCAGCACATTCATGGATCACCCTCACCTATGAAAAGAAATGGATAGACAAAAAGGAAAACATCCAATCACTCTCTGTGGTCCGCACGTGCATTTCCCTCATCTGGACCCACTGTGCTCTCTGGCTTCTTTTTTACTTTCCTTGCCATTTCACATTTCTATGAGGCTGAGCTGTTGATTTATAGTTTCCATCTGACCTCCAATCCAGACTTTTCAGATCTTACCTCCTTTCCAATTTTGAATGAAATTAGCAAAATAAGAGTAATGGATAAAGTTTAATGAGATCATGGAGTGTTCCAAACAACAAAAATAAAGCATAAAATAAGCTTGGATTTTGTATTGCAGGTTTTTCTCATTGCCTGAGACCCCCACAGACATGCTGTTTAATTATAAATTCAGATACTGGATGTGGAGGAAGCCTGACAACAAAGAAACACTGAAATGCCTTCTAAATTCTACTTAGGCTAAATGAACTATGTGGGCAACAATATCAGCAGTACTGCCTTTTCCTCTAAAAGTATATATTAACAAGATGCAGACTAAACAAATACTGTCTTGTGGGAGGTGAATTCTGTAAATGTAATTTATAGTATTAATTTAGGCTTGTAAATTTAATCCACTCAAATACAGGAAGGTTTCCGTGTGATGAATATTTCTAGGCTTGTTTAATATGTTAAAATAACATATTGAGCAGCTGACAGAAGAGCATGTCCTCAGTATCACAAAAGCTATTTTGAAATAATAAT
Source organism: Elephantulus edwardii (assembly GCF_000299155.1). Lineage (NCBI taxonomy): Eukaryota > Metazoa > Chordata > Mammalia > Macroscelidea > Macroscelididae > Elephantulus > Elephantulus edwardii. The sequence goes on along the minus strand of NW_006400103.1, from coordinate 1,535,138 downwards.
TTGCCTGCTGAATATTTACAACCATGCGTTTTCAATTCTTAGGTAAATTTTCTTGCTAAAACATTCAGTGTGCAGGCAGATTCTGATGGCAGCAGACCCAAAAATGCATTTGCCAAGAACACTTTAGGTAAATTAAGTACCACAGTATGAAGTGATAGGAGGTTTTGTGTATAAAATAAGTTCATTTGAAACCACCTGGAAAGTTTCTCTTTCCAGTACAAATATTTGGGAGCTTTGCACCACTCCTTAAATCTCCTTAAAACTACACAATCACAAGCTTACCATTCACCCTGCATCTTGCTGAAGGATTTACTATCCCTATTCCAATAGTAAATAGCTCACAACTCATTGTTGTTTTGGGATTGTTAATTTTTTTTATTAATACTTTAATGAAAGTTTGCTAAAAATTTGGATTTCCATTCATTCATTGTTGCAGTTTCTCCCTACCCTCACCCCTCCCCAGTTCACTTTTCTCTTTAAAAAGATTCTTTCAAATGAGAGAAAGAACTGTATAAATTATATAATTATTAGGTTTTATTTGCACGATGAAAGTCAAGAATAAGAGGTGCATAACAAAGTGGACTGGTGGGTAGAGGGAGGGAGGAAATTTTGCAACAATGAAATTGTGCAACAACTCATGTTGTTGAGTCAGGACTGACTCAGCCGACTCTCTAAAAGGTTTTCAGAAGCTGTGAATTGGAAATAGTAGAGGGGGAAGAAGTGAGTGATTTAGAAGCATGTAAGAGTATAAATTGAAACTTCAGAATTTTAAAGCAAACAAACTGAATACTAAATGGAAATTACTCATTATTATCTTTCAAGAATAAACAAGAGCTGAATATTTTGTTGAAAAATTAGTCCCGGGGAAGATGGAAGAGGTTAATGAACTCAGCTGTCGACCATTTCTGACTTCATGTGGAAAGCATCATGCTTGTCCTGCCACATTCCCAGAAAGTATCATCATGTGGGGTTATGTGGGTTGGAGAAGGTTATAAACTATGTTTACTAGTAAGGTTTGCAGGTTTTTATTTGGGAAATATGTTACCAGGGAATTGATGCCAACTTAAGATAAGCCTGTGGGACAAGCATTATCATTGGTAATGTTGAATGGATTCTGACTGAAAACAGAGAACGATGTTGACTTATGTTTTCTTGACAATGCAAAGGCTATAGACCGTGTGGGTCGTAATAAATTATGGATAACATTGAGAAGGAAATCCCAGAATGTTCAGTTGTGCTTATTTGAAACCTGTAAATAAATCAAGAAATGGTGATTTAAACAGAACAAGGGCACACTACATGTTTTAAAATCAGAAAAAGTATGTGTCAGAGTTGTATCTTTTCTCCATACATGTTCAATTTGTATGCTGGGCAAATTGTTGTTGTATATGATAGAGTTGGAAATGACCCATAGCTAACCCTCCGGCAGATTTCCAGAGGCAGTTAATCGCACAGGAGGAGATTGTTCATCCTTTTCCTTTTTACCCTGTTGGGAAAAGATTTTTTTATGCACACAGGAATTTAATCTTTAGGAAGTCCCATGAATCAATTTCATCTCCGGGTTGTGCATTTGTGGCTGTATTTGACAGTGTTTTTATACCATAGACTAGACCTTTTAAGCTTGATCCCAGTTTGACTCTTTTGAACTTTACGGTTTGGGGCTTTACTCCCAAGTCTTTGATTCACCTTGAGGCGATTTTTGTCCATGGTGTGAGATGTAGATCCTATTTCAGTTTCCTACAGTTAGCAGTCCAGTTTTGCCAGTGCCATTTATTGAAGAGGTTGTCCTTTCTCCATTTGATAGGTTTTATTTCCTTGTTGAATATCAATTGACCATAGATAGCTGGCTCTAGTACTGGATTCTCAATTCTGTTCCATGGCCTATGTGCCTGTCATTGTACCAGTGCCATGCTGTTTTGTTTACTACCACTGTGTAGTAGCTTTTGAGGTCAGAGAGTGCTGTGCTTCCCACTTCATTTTTGTTTCTCAGAAGTGCTTTGCTTATTCGGGGTCTCTCTTGTCCAAATAAACTTGACAATTTCCCTTTCTAGCTCCTTGAAAAGTGAATTTGGTATCTGTATTGGGATTGTATTGAATATGTAGATTGCTTTTGGTAGGATTGTAATTTTCACAATTTTTAGTCTTCCTGTCCATAAACAGGGCACATTCTTCCATTTTGTTAGGTCTTTTATTGTGTCTTGCAGAAATGTTCTGTAGTTTTATTTGTATAGGTCTTTTGTACCTCTAGTTAGGTTCATTCCCAAGTATCTCCATTTGTGATTGGCTATTGTAAATAGTATCGCTTTCTTGTTTTCCTTCTCTGAGTTCTCTTTGTTACTGTAGAGGAATCAGTCTGATTTTTGGATTTTGATCTTATATTCTGCCACTCTACTAAATTTGCCTTCTAGCACTAAAAACAACCCTATAAATAACAGATTTGGACTTTTCCCTACCCTTTGGCATCATTACCATTTCTAATATACTGTAGCCCATTGTTAGAGTTACTGGGTCAGTATATCTTGTTGAGGTCATCCTCATTTTCTCTGACCCTCCATCTTGCCCAGTATGTTGTCTATTTTACAACATGTAATTTTAAAGACACTTCACTCAAGTCATAGTATCTTCAATTGCTTTGCATGCATGGGAAAGTGTGCAGTTAGGGACGTCTCCAAATTACTGAGGAGTAATGATGTCAGTTTGAGGACTAAGGTGCATCTAATTCAGGCCATGATCTTTCTGATCACTTGCTATGCATTTGAGAGCTGGACAAGGAAAATGATGACAAAAGAATTGGTGCCTTTGCACTGTGGTGTTGGAGAGGATCACTGACTATCTCATGGACTGCCAAAAGAACAAACAAATATGCCTTGGGGAAAATGTAGCTAGGGTGCTCTTTGGAGGCAAAGATGAGAAAGCTTTGCTTCCCATATTTAGGGCATGTTGCTAGGATAGGCTATTCCTTGGAGAGGGACATGATGCTTGGAAAAGTAGAGGGTTGATGAAAGAGAGGAAGACTCTCAACTATTTGGATTGACCCAGTGACTGTGGCAATAGGCTCTCGTGTGTCAGAAAGTGTGAGGATGGCACAGGATAGGACAGGGCTCAGATCTGTTGTTCATAGAGTTGTTATGGGTTGTGTGCAACTCGACAGCACCTAGCAACAACATACCAGGTTAGGAAGGAACATGGCAGGCATTGGTGGATTAATGTTAATCCTTTCACCATAATCCCACCCTAGGAGTTGAATTTTCTCCACAGCATGCATTCTTTGATTTCTATGTGAAATCTCTGCATAGTGGAATTTGTTAGAAAACTTTTGATTGCTCCCTGGAATGTTGGACATTTGAGTTCACCTAGAAGCACCTTAGGAGATATGTCTGGAAACTTATGTGTAAAAGGGCCATTGGAAAAAAATTTAATTGTCTGTAGTTGTATAATAGATACATTACATCAATGAGAGTGGAGTGGATGAATAATATTGAGACCACTTATGTAGAATTGAATACATCGTAGCATTATGTTCCTTGGTTTTGAGGATATGGTCATGATTTCATGTGCTATTCCAGTTCATTGGTGAAATAATGTGTTTAGTGCTAATGTTCTAACTCCTAGTTTGTTGCATAGTGCCTGAAATCATAAAAGCTTGTAAATAGCCATTCAAGGCAAAACTCCAGAGGAGCGAAGACTGTGAGACCCCAGAGGAACGAAGACTACCGGACACTGTGGGACCCCCCTGCAACCCACACCTGTGTGAACCTTAACACACAGGCTGCTGCTGCATAAACCCCCAGCAGCGAACAAACCCCGTCCCCACCTCTTGGTGATAGTGTCCAACCCCTGCACTCCTTGCCCCCTATTCCCTTGCTTTCCTCCCCTTCCCCCACC
>NW_006400103.1:1522951-1528040 GCF_000299155.1 Elephantulus edwardii | reverse complement strand
GACAGAAGGAGAGTTGATGCCTTTGAGCTGTGGTGCTGGACAAGAGTACTGAATGTACCATGGACTGCAAGGAAAACAAACAGATTCATCTTGGAGAGGATTAAACCAAGCTACTCCTTGGAGGCAAGGATTCTGGGGCTTCCTCTGACATATTTTGGACATGTTGGCAGGAGGGACGAGTCCTTGGAGAGGGACATCATGCTTGGGAAGGTGGAGGGACGGCGCAGGAAGGGAAGACCCTCTATGAGATGGATTGATTCGGTCACTGGGTTAATCGGGATGGGTGTGTCAAAGGTAGTGCAGTTGACGCAGGATAGAGCAGAGTTTAGGGCTGTTGTGTATAGCATTGCTATGAGTCGCACACGACTCGACGACACTTAACAACAACAACAACAACTATCAAAGGTCAAAGATGACATTCCTAGGTGTAGATTGCACCTCAACACCAAGGAAAAAGACCCTCACCACTGGGCCAATAGGCAGCATCATTACAGTGGAGAAAAGATTAAAGTTGTTAATTATTTCATTTTACTTGAATCCACAACTAACACCCGTGGTAACAGAAGTTAAGAAATCAAAAGATGTGTTACATGGAAAAATCTGTGTCAAGGACCTCTCCAAAGTGCTAGAGAGAAACAGTATCAGTTTAAAGACTAAGTGGGCCAGAACAAAGCCATTGTATTTTAAATTGTTTCCTGTGATTCTGCAAATTGGACAATGACTAAGATGACAGAGAAAAATGTATGTCTTTGAATTGTGGTATTGAGGAAGAGTACTGAATATTCTGTGGACTGTCAAAAGGATAAAAATGTTGATGCTAAAGGAAGTGCAGTCAGAGTGCTCTCAGAGGCAAGTATGGTGAAAATTTGTCTCTCATATTTGGGACATGTTGTTGGGAGGAACCAGTCCTTGGAAAAACACATCATGCTAGGAAAGTTGGAAGGTCAGAGAAAAAGACAAGGGACTGCAACAAGATGGACTGACATAGTGATTATAACAATGATTTGGAGCAGTGTTAGGATGCACAAGATAGGGCAAATTTCAGATCTGTTGTCCACAGGTTCATTATGAGTGGTAGCCAAATGGCACATAACAACACACACACACACACACACACACATATATATATATATATAATCACCCAATGAAATACAGTTCTACTTGGACATAGATAGGCGTTACCAGGAATGGAAATTCTACATACAAACTGTAGTCTTCAGTATAGATTGAGACTCAATATCAAGAAAACAAAGATTCTCACCAATGGGCCAACTGGCAGCATCATAATGGATGGTGAAGAGATTGAGATTGTTCACAGTTTTGGTTTGCTTGGATCCACAGTCAACACTCTTGGCACTAGCAGCCAGGAAATTAAAAGACATGTTGCAATAGAAAAGTCTATGGTTAGAGACCTCTCTAAAGTGCTGAAGTGCAAAGATGTCACTCTGGAGACTAAGGTGCACTTGATACATGCCATTATCTTTGCAATCACTTGCTGTGCATCAGAGAGCTTGACAATGACTTGGGATGATAGAAGGAGAATTGATGCCTTTGAGCTGTGGTGTTGGAGAAGAATATTGAATATACCATGGACTGCTAGGAAAATCAACAGATACATCCTGGAGAGGGTGAAGCCAGGATGCTCCTTGGAGAAGCTTCGTCTGACATACTTTGGGCATGTTGCAAGGAGGGACCAGTCCTTGGAGAAGGACATCATGCTTGGGAGGGTGGAGGGACAGCTCAGGAGAGGAAGACCCTCTATGAGATGGATTGATTCAGTGACTGGGGTATTGGGGGTAGGTGTGTTGGAGATGTTGAGATTGGCACAGGATAGGGCAGAGTTTAGGGCTGTTGTACATAGGGTCGTTATGAGTCGCAGACGACTCAATGGCACATAACAACAACATATACAGACTGTAGGTAGGGGTACCACATCCTTTCCTCTTATCACCCCTCCCACAGAGGGTAAGGGAAACCACTAATCTTATTTAGTCTGGATGGATTTACATATCTAGACATTTCACATAAGTAGTAGTAGTAGTAGTAGTAGTTGTTGTTGTTGTTATGTGCCATCAAGTCGCTTGCGACTCATAGCTACCCTATGTACAAGAGCTCTAAATGCTGTTCTATCCTGTGCCAACCTAGACATCTCAAACGCACTTATTCCCACCACTCCAGTCACAGAATCGATCCATCTCATCAAAGGTCTTCCTCTCCTTCACCGCCCCTCCACTCTGCCAAACATGACGTCCCTCTCCAAGGGCCAGTCACTCCTTGCAACATGCCCAAAATATGTCAGAGGAAACTTCAGAATCCTTGACTCCAGGGAACACTCTGGCTTCACCCTCTCCAGGACAAACCTGTTTGTTCACATAAGTAAGATCATAAAATATTTGATATTCTGTGTCTGAGTTGTCTTGTGCAGTATAATGTTTTTAAAGCACATCTATATGATCCCATGTATTAGTATTTCCTTTCTCATTGTGATTGAATGATGTTCTATTGTATGGATATCCTATATTTTTTTCATTCATCTCTTGATAAGTACTTGTTGTACCTGTAGCTATTGTGAACAGTGCTAAACAAACATAAGAATGTGTATGTTTCTTTTCATTGTTGCTTTAGTGTTCTGGATATATACCTAGAAGTGAAATTGGTGAGTCATATAGTAATTCTATGTTTAACTATTTTAGGAACCAACAAACTTTCCATAGCTGCTGCAACAGTTAGCATTTGTGCAGCAGTGTGTGAGGGTTCAAACTCTTCTGTATTCTTCTCATCACTTGCTATCACCCTCTCCTTTTGTTTCACAATAGCCACACTAGTGTGTTAGTAGGTACCTATTGGTCATTTGCATATCCTCTTTGGAGAAATTTCAATTTGTGAGTTTCTTTCTTGCCCACAGTCACATATTTTCAGGAGAAAGAAGATGACTTTTGGATAAACATTTTCCCTTTTTTTTCTTGAGCTTAATGCTGAGAGTTAGAAAGTACTGTTGACCCAACATTCCCTGGCTATCCACAGAGATAGAATATTCTAATGAAAATGTTTTCAGTCTTTTATATTTGTGTGTATTTACAAAACAGCACTGCAAAGAATCACATAAGTATTAGAGAACTATAGTATTGATCTCCCAAAGAACTCAGGGTAGCATTGTCTTATTAAGACTGGTAAGTATCTGTAAATATCAAGTGCCTCCTAAATGCTGGATAATAACAAACCTCAAAACCCAGGAGGTCAGAGAGACCAAGGGAACTGGAAATGTCTTCACATTGTTTATATCTTCAAGGTCTGCCTTTAGTACAGGCCAATGAGAACGTAAAAATTCTCTCCAGTAAAGAGCTGACACTTAAAAACTAATGGAAAGATGCAATCAGTGAATGGAGCATTCAAAAGAGTATGGTCAGAGAGACCTTAGCTACAGTATTATCCTGCCTCTTGATAAGTGTTTCCCTCAGAAATTTTCTTCTCTTTTTCAATGTGAAGATGATGCCATCTTCTTCATGAAGTTGTAGTTAAATCTTGATAGTTACTGTCAATTTGATTTCAACTTATGGTATCAGAAATCCTAAAAAATGGCTTTTCTCACCATTATATTAGCCCCCATTGTTGAGGGCAGTGGTGAATGGTCTCCAGCTAACTTAACTGTGGATCTATGGTCTTGAAAATCATCAATAGCAGTGGGACTAATATAAGAGAGAACACTTTCCACACTGTAAGGCACCCCGATGATGATGGGAGAAAGAGCGTGGAGACTGGCAACACTGTAAAGAGACTATGGCACTGCTGTGAAGAAACTGTGGCAAGGTGTCACCAAAGAAACTACATTTATGCTATAGTTAAAGGTTTTGTTTATCAGATGATTGGAGGAAAAGCTGACTTCAAACTGCTCTGATAATAAGTTTGGTGGATGATTGAAAATTATAGTCTTCTTGCATATGTGTTACTGAACTGAACCCAGACTGTCACTAATGGAAGAACTGTGCTTGTTAATCTGGTTTGGGATTGCTGGACTACACCTGGACTTGAATTGTGTGATATTCTTTGCCTCTCTCACTCTCCAACCTATTTCGCTAATATACCCCACAAAGTCTGTGAGTCAACTAACAGATACAATGATTTGTAGAAATAGATGCAGGAGCATGTTAAGTAGTGTGTCTGACCAATAGCTATTTTTTTAGGACTATGAATATTATTGAAGGGGCCAGTTCACCTTTACAAAGTAGACAGAAGTCAGACTCATCCACCCCCACAGTGCATTGATGCCTTTCACACAACTCATAGAAATCCTATGTTTCAGAACAAAATTACTCTCCAGAGGCTTTGAAAGACTGACTTTTAAGAACTATTTGCACCACCTGAAGACAACTATGACTACAAATAGCAATGAAGAGAACTTTTCACAATACCCAGCATAGGGACTGTTATTATGACAGATAATTCCATAATCTTTTATTTTCAATATCTTCTACTTTAGCCCTTCTAGAAATGTTACTAAGAAGTAACATTTCCCCGGGTCCCTTTGAAAGACGCCTCTTCGTTGTTATGTGAGGTGACTTCCTTGTGCACCACGACTTTCAGGCTTCCCTTCTGCCCAGGAGCACGCTTGTCACAGTTCCCAAAGGCCTCTTTCCACCGGATTTCACCGGGTACCTTTGAAAGACGTCTCTTCGTTGTTATCTGAGGCGACTTACTTGTGCACCAATTTCAGGCTTCGCTTCCACCCAGGAGCACGCTTGTCAACAGTTCCCAAGGGCCTCTTCCCACCGTATGTCCCCGGGTACCTTTCAAAGACGCCTCTTCGTTGTTATCTTAGGTGACTTCCTTGTGAACCACTTTCAGGCTTCCCTTCGGCCAGGAGCACGCTTGTCAGAGTTCCCACGGGCCTCTTCCCACCGGATTTCCCCAGGTACCTTCGAAAGACTCCTCTTCGTTGTTATCTGAGGTGACTTACTTGGGTACCACCACGTTCAGGCTTCCCTTCCGCCCAGGAGCACGCTTATCACAATTCCAAAGGGCCTCTTCCCACTAGAATTCCTGAGGTACCATTGAAAGACACCTCTTCGTTGTTAGCTGAGGTGACTTACTT
>NW_006400103.1:1521234-1522486 GCF_000299155.1 Elephantulus edwardii | reverse complement strand
GCACGCTTGTCACAGTTCCCAAGGGCCTCTTCCCACCGGATTTCCCTGGGTACCTTTGAAAGACGCCTCTTCGTTGTTATCTGAGGTGACTTCTTAGTGCACCACCACTTTCAGGCTTCCTTTCTGCCCAGGAGCATGCTTGTCACAGTTCCCAAGGGCCTCTTCCCACCGGATTTCGCCGGGTACCTTTGAAATACGCCTCTTCGTTGTTATCTGAGGTGACTTCTTTGTGCACCACCACTTTCAGGCTTCCCTTCCGCGCAGGAGTACGCTTTTCACAGTTCCCAAGAGCCTCTTAACACCAGATTTCCACGGGTACCTTTGAAAGACGCCTCTTCGTTGTTACGTGAGGTGACTTCCTTGTGCACTACCACTTTCAGGCTTCCCTTCCTCCCAGGAGTACGCGTGTCACAGTTCCTAAGGGCCTCGTCTCACCGGATTTAACAGGGTACCTTTGAAAGACGCCTCTTCGTTGCTATTTGAGGTGACTTCCCTGTGCACCACCACTTTCAGGCTTCCCTTCCTCCCGAGAGCACGCTTGTCACAGTTCCCAAGGGCCTCGTCCCACCGAATTTTCCCGGGTCCCTGTGAAAGAGGCCTCTTCATTGTTATCTGAGGTGACTTGCTTGTGCACCACCACTTTCAGGCTTCCCTTTCATCCAGGAGCACGCTTGTCACAGTTCCCAAGAGCCTGTTCCCACCGGATTTCCCCGAGTACCTTTGAAAGGCGCTTCTTCGTTGTTAGCAGAGGTGACTTCCTTGGGCACCACTTTCAGGCTTCCCGTCCACCCAGGAGCACGCTTGTCACAGTTCCCAAAGGCCTCTTACCACCGGATTTCCCCGGGTAACTTTAAAAGGTGCCTCTTCGTTGTTATCTGAGGTTACTTCCTTGTGCACCCCTTTCAGGCTTCCCTTCCGCCCAGGAGCACGCTTCTCACAGTTCCCAAGGGCCTCTTCCCACCGGATTTCCCCGGGTGCCTTTAAAAGGCGCCTCTTCGTTGTTTTGTGAGGTGACTTCCTTGTGCACCACGACGTTCAGGATTCCCTGCCACCCAGGAGCACGCTTCTCACAGTTCCCAAGGGCCTCTTCCCAGCAGATGTGCCCGGGTACCTTTGAAAGATGCCTCTTCATTGTTAGCTGAGGTGACTTCCTTGGACACCACTTTCAGGCTTCCCTTCTGCCAGGAGCACGCTCGTCACAGTTCCCAAGGGCCTCTTCCCACTGGATTTCCCCGGGTCCCTTTGAAAGATG
>NW_006400103.1:1520546-1521134 GCF_000299155.1 Elephantulus edwardii | reverse complement strand
TAAGGGAGAACAGATAAGATTAAGTGCCGATTTCTCAGCAGAAACCATGCAGGCAAGAAGGGAATGGAAGGACATATATCAAACACTCAAAGACTGAAGACCAGATGAATTGTGGGATGACATAAAGGACGTCACTAATGAAGTAAGTAAAATGGTCATGGCAAAAAAAGAAAGGGCACAAAACTCCAAAATTGGTGTCAGAAGAGCCAGAGCTATTGTACACAGGGTCACTATGAGTCACAAGCAACTCAATGGCACATAACAACAACAACTCAATCCTTATGCTCGGCAATTCATTGCATAAGCTGGGCTACGTAAAGAAGAAAGTGATGTCAAGATTGGAGGAAAACTCACCAAAAACTTACAAAATGCAGATGACACAACCTTACTTGCTGAAAGTGAAGGAGATTTTATTGGCAGATACAGAAGAATTTAATGAAATAACATATGAGCAAGAGCCTATGGTGATGAAGGAAGAAGTTCAGGCTGCTTAGAAGGAAATAGCAAAAAATAAGGTCCCAGGAATAGATGGTATACCAATTGAAGTATTTCAGATAACAGATGTTGCCCTGGATGTGCTCACCAAGT
>NW_006400103.1:1519371-1519901 GCF_000299155.1 Elephantulus edwardii | reverse complement strand
TTTGCACCAACACTTTAAGTCTTCCCATCCCCCCAGGAGCAGTCTTGTCACAGTTCCCAAAGGCCTCTTTCCACCGGATTTCACCGGGTACCTTTAAAAGACGCCTCTTCGTTGTTATCTGAGGTGACTTACTTGTGCAACAATTTCAGGCTTCCCTTCCACCCAGGAGCACGCTTGTCACAGTTCCCAAGGGCCTCGTCCCACCAGATTATCCCGGGTCCTTTTGAAAGACGCCTCTTCGGTGTTATGTGAAGTGACTTCCTTGTGCGCCACCACTTTCAGGCTTCCCTTCTGCCCAGTAGCACACTTGTCACAGTTTCCAAGGGCCTCTTCCCACCGCATTTCACCGGGTACCTTTGAAAGACGCCTCTTCGTTGTTATCTGAGGTGACTTCTTAGTCCACCACCACTTTCAGGCTTCCCTTCCGCCAAGGAACACGCTTATCACAATTCCAAAGGGCCTCTTCCCACTAGAATTCCTGAGGTACCATTGAAAGACACCTCTTCGTTGTTAGCTGAGGTGACTTACTT
>NW_006400103.1:1516387-1518881 GCF_000299155.1 Elephantulus edwardii | reverse complement strand
GCACGCTTGTCACAGTTCCCAAGGGCCTCTTCCCACCGGATTTCCCTGGGTACCTTTGAAAGACGCCTCTTCGTTGTTATCTGAGGTGACTTCTTTGTGCACCACCACTTTCAGGCTTCCCTTCCGCGCAGGAGTACGCTTGTCACAGTTCCCAAGGGCCTCTTAACACCAGATTTCCCCGGGGGAGACGCCTCTTCGTTGTTACGTGAGGTGACTTCCTTGTGCACTACCACTTTCAGGCTTCCCTTCCTCCCAGAAGCACGCGTGTCACAGTTCCTAAGGGCCTCGTCTCACCGGATTTAACAGGGTACCTTTGAAAGACGCCTCTTCGTTGTTATTTGAGGTGACTTCCTTGTGCACCACCACTTTCATGCTTCCCTTCTGCCCAGGAGCACACTTGTCACAGTTCTCAAGGGCCTCTTCCCACCGGATTTCCCCGGGTACCTTTGAAAGTCGCCTCTTCGGTGTTAGCTGAGGTGACTTACTTGGCCACCACCATGTTCAGGCTTCCCTTCCGCCAAGGAGCATGCTTGTCACAATTCCCAAGGGCCTCTTCCCACTAAATTTCCCCAGGTACCTTTGAAAGACGCCTCTTCATTGTTAGCTGAGGTGATGTCCTTAGGCACCACTTTCAGGAGTCCCGTCCGCCCAGGAGCACTCTTGTCACAGTTCCCAAGGGTCTCTTCCCACCGGATTTGCCCGTGTTCCTTTGAAAGACGCCTCTTCATCGTTTTGTGAGGTGACTTCCTTGTGCACCACGACTTTAAGTCTTCCCTGCGACCCAGGAGCACACTTCTCAAAGTTTCCAAGGGCCTCTTCCAACCGGATGTCCCCGGGTAACTTTGAGAGACGTCTCTTCGTTGTTATCTGATGTTACTTCCTTGTGCACCACGTTCAGGATTCCCTTCCACCCAACAGCACTCTTGTCACAGTTCCCAAGGGCCTCTTCCCAGCGGATGTCCCCTGGTACTTTTGAAAGACGCCTCTTCGTTGTTATCTGATGTTACGTCCTTGTGCACCACGTTCAGGATTCCCTTCCACCCAAGAGCACGCTTGTCACAGTTCCCAAGGCTCTCTTCCCACCAGATTTCCCCGGGTACCTTTGAAAGATGTGTCATCGTTGTTATGTGAGGTGACTTCCTTGTGCACCACCACTTTCAGGCTTCCCTCCCTCCCAAGAGCACGCTTGTCACAGTTCCCAAGGGCCTCGTCCCACCGGATTTCACCGGGTACCTTTGAAAGACGCCTCTTCGTTTTGATCTGAGGTGACTTCCTTGTGCACTAACACTTTAAGTTTTCCCATCTGCCCAGGAGCACGCCTGTCACAGTTCCCAAAGGCCTCTTTCCACCGGACTTCACCGGGTACCTTTGAAAGATGCCTCTTCGTTGTTATCTGATGTTACGTCCTTGTGCACCATTTTCAGGATTCCCTTCCACCAAAGAGCACGCTTGTCACAGTTCCTAAGGCCCTCTTCCCACCGGATTTCCCCGGGTACCTTTGAAAGATGCCTCTTTGTTGTTATCTGTGATGACTTCCTTGTGCACCACTTTCAGGCTTCCCTTCCGCCCAGGAGCACGCTTGTCACAATTCGCAAGGGACTCTTCCCACCAGATTTCCCCGGGTTCCTTTGAAAGGCACCTCTTCGTTGTTATGTGAGGTGACTTCCTTGTGCACCCCTTTCAGGCATCCCTTCCGCCCAGAAGCACGCGTGTCACAGTTCCCAAGGGCATCTTCCCACCGAATTTTCCCGGGTACCTTTGAAAGACACCTCTTCGTTGTTATCTGAGGTGACTTCCTTGTGCAACACCACTTTCAGGCTTCCCTTCCTCCCAGGAGCACGCTTGTCACAGTTCCCAAGTGCCTGTTCCCACTGGATTTCCACGAGTACCTTTGAAAGGCGCCTCTTCGTTGTTAGCTGAGGTGACTTCCTTGTGCACCCCTTTCAGGCATCCCTTCCGCCCAGAAGCACGCGTGTCACAGTTCCCAAGGGCCTCTTCCCACCGAATTTTCCCGGGTACCTTTGAAAGACACCTCTTCATTGTTATCTGAGGTGACTTCCTTGTGCAACACCACTTTCAGGCTTCCCTTCCTCCCAGGAGCACGCTTGTCACAGTTCCCACGGGCCTCTTCCCAGCGGATTTCCCCGGGTTGCTTTGAAAGACACCTCTTCGTTGTTCTGTGAGGTGAGTTACTTGGGTACCACTTTCAGGCTTCCCTTCTGCCAGGAGCACGCTTCTCACAGTTCCCAAGGGCCTCTTCCCACCGGATTTCCCCGGGTGCCTTTGAAAGGCGCCTCTTCGTCGTTATGTGAGGTGACTTCCTTGTGCACCACGACGTTCAAGATTCCCTGCCACCCAGGAGCTCGCTTCGCACAGTTCCCAAGGGCCTAGTCCCACCGGATGTCCCCGGGTACCTTTGAAAGATGTCTCTTCATTGTTAGCTGAGGTGACTTCCTTGGGCACCACTTTCAGGCTTCCCTTCTGCCAGGAGCAC
>NW_006400103.1:1515045-1515581 GCF_000299155.1 Elephantulus edwardii | reverse complement strand
TTTGCACCAACACTTTAAGTCTTCCCATCCCCCCAGGAGCAGTCTTGTCACAGTTCCCAAAGGCCTCTTTCCACCGGATTTCACCGGGTACCTTTGAAAGACGCCTCTTCGTTTTTATCTGAGGTGACTTACTTGTGCAACAATTTCAGGCTTCCCTTCCACCCAGGAGCACGCTTTTCACAGTTCCCAAGGCCCTCTTCCCACTGGATTTCCCTGGGTACCTTTGAAAGACGCCTCTTTGTTGTTACCTGAGATCACTTCCTTGTTCACCACCACTTTCAGGCTTCCCTTCCTCCCAAGAACACGCTTGTTCCCTTCCGCCCAGGAGAACACTTGTCATAGTTCCCAAGGGCCTCGTCCCACCGGATCCAGTTTTCCTCAGTCTTACCCCCACTCCAATGTCAGCCTCATTCTACAACAGTGGCACCATATAGCGTTTGTCCCTTTGTGACTGAGATACCTCACTCAGCATAATGTCCTCCAGGGTCACCCATTTTGAATAATATTGCATGAGTTCCTTGTTTTTCAATGCAGCA
>NW_006400103.1:1497496-1497885 GCF_000299155.1 Elephantulus edwardii | reverse complement strand
GTCCACTAGCTCTGTGCACGGAACCTTGGCCAGTCCCAAAGCTCAGAGCTGTCGATGGGGTCGTCAGCTGGGTTGAGTCAGAGCTGGCGGGGGAGGGGGGGTCGCGAGACGGGTCGGGGGAGGAGCAATGCGATACCTAAAGATGGGGGTCGTACGTCAGAGCTGCAGGGGTATGTCCCAATTCAAGTCCACTCCCAAGGTCCACTGCGTCTGCACACGGCACCTTGGCCAGTTCCAAACTTCAGAGCTGGCATTGGGGTCGCGAGCCATGTCGGGTCAGAGCCAGTGGGGGGTCGGAGCTGGGTCGGAGAGGGGAGCAATGCAATACCTGAAGATGGGAGTCGTGGGTAAGAACTGCAGGGGTGTGTCCCAATTCAAGTCCACTCCCA
>NW_006400103.1:1494477-1495993 GCF_000299155.1 Elephantulus edwardii | reverse complement strand
TCAGAGCTGCAGTGGTGTGTCCCAATTCAAGTCCACTCCCACTGTCCACTGCGTCTGCACATGGCACCTTGGTCAGTCCCAAAGTTCAGAGCTGGCAAGGGGTCCTGAGCTGGGTCGGGTCAGAGCTGGTGGTGGGGGGTCGCAAGCAGGGTCAGGGGGGAGCAACACGATACCTGAACATGGGGGCCATGGGTCAGAGCTGCAGGGGTGTGTCCCAATTCAACTCCACTCCCTCCGTCCACTGCGTCTGCGCACGGCACCTTGGCCAGTCCCAAAGTTCAGAGCTGGCGGGGGGGTCGTGAGTTGGGTAGGGTCAGAGCTGGTGGGGGGGGTCGTGAGCCGGGTCTGGGGGGGGAGCAACGCGATACCTGAAGATGGGGGTCCTGGGTCACAGCTGCAGGGGTGTGTCCCAATTCAAGCCCACTCCCACCGTCTACTGCATCTGCTCAAGCACCTTGGTAAGTCCCAAACTTCAGAGCTGGCGGGGGGGTCGCGAGCCGGGTCAGGGGGGAGAAATGCGATACCTGAAGATGGGGGTCGTGGGTCAGAGCTGCAGGGGTGTGTCCCAATTCAAGTCCACTCCCACCATCCACTGCGTCTGCGCACGGCACCTTGGCCAGTCCCAAAGTTCAGAGCTGATGGGGATGGGCGCCTGAGCCAGGTCGGGGGGGAGCAATGCGATACCTGAAGATGGGGGTTCTGGGTCACAGCTGCAGGGGTGTGTCGCGATTCATGTCCACTCCCACTGTCCACTGCGTCTGCGCACAGCACCTTGGCCAGTTCCAAAGTTCAGAGCTGGGGGTGGGGGGCGTGTGAGCCGGGTCGGGGGGGAGCAATGCGATACCTGAAGATGGGGGTCCTGGGTCAGAGCTGCAGGGGTGTGTTGGACTGTATTTTTAAGTTCCTCCTGATTTTTTACTGTAGTGTCCTATAGTTCTTCAAGTTTATTTTTCATCCATTTAAAACATTCAATCATCTTTTTTCTAAATTCTCCATCAGAAAGTTCCATCAAGCTTTCTGGTTTCATGAAATCCATTGCTGCTGTGTCATTTTGGGGGGAGATATCTTGTTTTGGGCTTCCGTGGTGAGTGAGGTACCCTGATTCTTTCGAATCATTGAAGTGGAAGAGTTGTTGAAACCGAAGGTGTTACTTGGTTCTTGGTTTGATGTCACTTCTTCTCTACAAAGATGTCCAGCACCTTTCTTTTGCTTAGGTTGATGGGACCAATGTGGTAGGGACAAACATCAGTTTGTAGTCTAAAGAAACGAAATCTTCAATTTTGGACAACTTTTTCAAGTGATGTTGATAAATGCTATAAATTTGGTCTATATGTATTTTTCTTTTCTGTGGTTTTTTTGTTTCGTTTTTGGTTTTGTTGGTTTTTCCCCCCATTTGTTTAAGTCCAAAGTTCAGAGCTGGCGGGGGGGGGTTGCGAGCTGGGTCCGGGGGGGAGGAATGCGATACCTGAAGATGGGATTTGTGGGTCAGAGATGCAGGGGTGTGTCCCAATTCAAG
>NW_006400103.1:1488011-1494289 GCF_000299155.1 Elephantulus edwardii | reverse complement strand
GGGGGGGAGCAACGCGATACCTGAAGATGGGGGTTGTGGGTGCGAGCTGCAGGGGTGTGTCCCAATTCAAGCCCACTCCCACCGTCCACTGCATCTGCTCACGGCACCTTGGTAAGTCCCAAACTTCAGAGCTGGCGGGGGGTCGCGAGCTGGGTCGGGGGGGAGCAATGCGATACCTGAAGATAGGGGTCGTGGGTCAGAGCTGCAGGCATGTGTCCCAATTCAAGTCCACTCCCACCATCCACTGCGTCTGCGCACAGCACCTTGGCCAGTCCCAAAGTTCAGAGTTCGCGGGGGGGTCGTGAGCTTGGTTGAGTCAGAGCTGGTTGAGGGTTCGAGAGCCGGGTCGGGGGGGGGAGCAATGCTCCCATGAAGATGGGAGTCGTGGGTTAGAGCTGCAGGGGTGTGTCCCAATTCAAGTCCACTCCCATCGCCCACTGCGTCTGCGCACGGCACCTTGGCCAGTCCCAAACTTCAGAGCTGGCGGGGTGGTTGTGAGCCGGGTCGGAACACAGCTGGTGGGGGGGTCGCGAGCCGGGTCAAGTGGCGGAGCAATGCGATAACTGAAGATGGGGGTCGTGGGTCACAGCTGCAGGGGTGTATCCCAATTCAAGTACACTCCAACCGTCCACTGCATCTGCCCACGGCACCTTGTCCAGTACCAAAGTTCAGAGCTGGTGTGGGGGCCACGAGCTGGGTCGGGTCAGAGCTGGCGGGGGGGTCGCCAGCCAGGTGTGGGGGGGAGCAACACGATACTTGAACATGGGGGTCATGGGTCAGAGCTACAGGGGTGTGTCCAATTCAAGTGCACTCCCACCGTCCACTGCGTCTGCGCACTGCACCTTGGCCAGTCCCAAAGTTAAGAGCTGGTGGGGGGGTCGCGAGCTTGGTCGGTTCAGATCTGGCGGGGGGGTCGCGAGCCGGATTGTTCGTGGAGCAATGCGATACCTGAAAATGGTGGTCGTGGGTCAGAGCTGCGGGGGTATGTCCCAATTCAAGTCCACTCCCACCGTCCACTGCGTCTGCGCATGGCACCTTGGACAGTACGAAATTTCAGAGATGGCGGGGAGTTCGGAGGCCGGTTCGGGGGGAGGGGAGCAATTCGATACCTGAAGATGGGGGTCGTGGGTCAGAGCTCCAGGGGTGTGTCCCTATTCAAGTCCACTCCCACCATCCACTGCATCTGCGCCCAGCACCTTGGCCAGTCCCAAAGTTCAGAGCTGGCGGGGGATCACGAGCCGGGTCGGGGGGGGAGCAATGCGATACCTGAAGATGGGGTTCATGGGTCAGAGCTGCAGGGGTGTGTCCCAATTCAAGCCAACTCCCACTGTCCACTGCGTCTGCCATGGCACCTTGGCCAGTCCCAAAGTTCAGAGCAGGCGTGGGGGTGGTGAGCTGGGTCGGGACAGAGCTGGCGGGCGGGTCGCGAGTCGGTTCGGGGTGGGTAGCAATGCGATAACTGAAGATAGTGGTCATGGGTCAGAGCTGCAGGGGTGTGTCTCAATTCAAGTCCACCCCCACCGTCCACTGCATCTGCACACAGCACCTTGGCCAGTGCCAAAGTTCAGAGCTGGCTGGAGGGTAGTGACTTGGGTCGGGAAAGTGTGGCGGGGGGATCGCGAGCCAGGTCGGGGGGGGTGAGAAATGTGATACCTGAAAGTGGTGGTCTTGGGTGCGAGCTGCAGGGGTGTGTCCCAATTCAAGTCCACTCACACCGTCCACTGGGTCTGCGCACGGCATCTTGTCCAGTCCCAAAATTCAGAGCTGCCGAGGGGGTCGCGACCTGTGTTGGGACAGAGCTGGCGGGGGGATCGTGAGCCGGGATGGGGGGTGAGCAATGCGATACCTGAAGATGGGGGTCGTGAGTCAGAGCTGCTGGGGTGTGTCCCAATTCAAGTCCACTCCCACCCTCCACTGCGTCTGCGCACAACATCTTATCCAGTCCCAAAATTCAGAGCTGGCAGCAGGGTCGTGAGCTTGGTCCGGTCAGAGCTGGTGGGGGTGGCGCGAGCCGGGTCAGGGAGGGAGCAATGCGGTACCTGAAGATGGGGGTAGTGGGTGAGAGCGGCAGGGGTGTGTCCCAATTCAAGTCCACTCACACGGTCTAATTCGTCGGCGCACGGCACCTTGGCTTCCCAAAGTTCAGAGCTGGCGGGGGTGTTGTGAGCCGGGTTGGGTCAGAGCTGGCGGGGGGTGGGGGGTCGCGAGCCGGGTTGGGCGAGGAGCAATGCAATACCTAAAGATGGGGGTCGTGGGTCAGAGCTGCAGGGGTGTGTCCCAATTCAAGTCCACTCCCACCCTCCACTGCGTCTGCGCACGACACCTTGGCCAGTCCCAAAATTCAGAGGTTTCGGGGGGATCGAGAGCTGGGTTGGGTCAGAGCTGGCGGTGGGGTCGCGAGCTGGGTCCGGGGGAGAGAAATGCAATACCTAAAGATGGGGGTCGTGGGTCCGAGGTGCATGGGTGTGTCCCAATTCAAGTCAACTCCCACCGTCCACTGCGTCTGTGCACGGCACCTTCCCAGTACTAAAGTTCAGGGCTGGTGGGGGCGTTGCGAGCTTGGTCAGTTCAGAGCTGGTGGGGGGGTCGCGAGCCGGGTCGTTGGTGGAGCAATTCGATACCTGAAGATGGGGGTCATGGGTCAGAGCTGCAGGGGTGTGTCCCAATTCTGGTCCAGTCCCAGAGTCCACTACGTCTGTGCATGGCACCTTGGCCAGTCCCAAAGTTCAGAGCTGGCGTGGGGTCGAGAGCTCTGTTGGGTCAGAGATGGCGGGCGGGCCGTGAGTCGGGTCAGGGGGTAACAACGCAATACGTGAACATGGGGGTCATGGGTCAGAGCTGCAGGGGTGTGTCCCAATTCAAGTCCACTCCCACCGTCCACCGCGTCTGCGCACGGCACCTTGGACAGTACAAAAGTTCAGAGATGGCGGCAGGTTCGCGAGCCGTTTCGGGGGGGAAGCAATTCGATACCTGAAGATGGGGGTCGTGGGTCAGGGCTGCAGGGGTGTGTCCCTATTCAAGTCCACTCCCACCGTCCACTGCGTCTGCGCACGGCACCTTGGCCAATCCCTAAGTTCAGAGCTGGTGGGGGGATCGTGAGCCGGGTCGGGTCAGAGCTGGCGGGGGGTCGCGATCTGGGTCGGGGGGGACCAATGCGATATCTGAAGATGAAGGTCCTGGGTCAGAGCTGCAGGCTTGAGTCCCTATTCAAGTCCACTCCCGCCATCCACTGCATCTGTGCAAGGCATCTTGGTCAGTCTCAAAGTTCAGAGCTGGCGGGGGTTCACAACCTGGGTTGGGACAGAGCTGGCAGGGGGGTTGCTAGCCAGGCCGGGGTGAGGAGCGATTCGATACCTGAAGATGGGGGTCGTGGGTCAGAGCTGCACAGGTATGTCCCAATTCAAGTCCACTTCGACCGTCCACTGCGTCTGCGCACAGCACCTTGGACAATAAACAAGTTCAGAAATGGTGGGGGTTCGCGAGCCGGATCGGGGGGGGAGCAATTCAATACCTGAAGATGGGGGTTGTGGGTCAGAGCTGCAGGGGTGTGTCCCAATTCAATTCCACTCCGACCATCCACTGTGTTTGCACACGGCACCTTGGCCAGTCCCAACGTTCTTAGCAGGCAGGGAGCTCGCGAGCCGGGTCGGGACACAGCTGGTGGGGGGTCGCGACACGGGTCGGGGGTGGGAGCATTGCGATACCTGAAGATGGGGGTCATGGGTCAGAGCTGCAAGTGTGTGTCCCAATTCCAGTCCACTCCCACCGTCCACTCCGTCTGCGCCCGGCACCTTGGCCAATTCCAAAGTTCAGAGCTGGTGGGGGGGTCGCGAGCCGGCTCGGGTCAGAGCTGGCGGGGGGTCGCCAGCCAGGTCGGGGGGGGAGCAACGCGATACCTGAACATGGGGTTCGTGAGTCAGAGCTGCTGGGGTGTGTCCCAATTCAAGTCTACTCCCATTCTCCACTGTGTCTGCACACGGCATCTTGTCCAGTCCCAAAATTCAGAGCTGGCGGGGGGTTCGCGAGCTTGGTCGGTTCAGAGCTGGCGGGGTGGGTAGGGAGCCGGGTCGGAGGGGAGCAATGCGATACCTGAAAATGGGGGTCGTGCTTCATAACTTCAGTGGTGTGTCCCAGTTCCAGTCTACTCCCAACATCCACTGCGTGTGCGCACAGCACCTTCGCCAGTCCCAAATTTAAGAGCTGAAGGTGAGTTCGCAAGCCGCGTCGGGAGTGGGGAGCAATGCTATACCTGAAGATGGGGGTCATGGATCACAGATGCAGGGGTGTGTTCCAATTCGAGTCCACTCCCACTGTCCACTGCGTCTGCGCATGGCACCTTGGCCAGTCCCAACATTCAGAGCTGGCGTGAGGGTCGCGAGCTGGATCGGGTCAGAGCTCGCAGGGGTTCGCCAACCAGACCATAGGGGGAGCAATGCGATACCTGAAGATGGGGGTCCTGGTTGAGAGCTGCAGGGGTGTGTCCCAAATCAAGTCCACTCCCACCATCCACTGCGTCTGCGCACGACACATTGGCCAGTCCCAAACTTCAGAGCTGGCGGCGGGGTCGCGAGCTTGGTCCGGTCAGAGCTGGCGCGGGTGTTGCGAGCCGGGTTGGGTGGGGGAGCAATGTGATACCTGAAGAAGGGGATCGTGGATCAGAGCTGCAGGGGTGTGTCCCAATTCAAGCCCACTCCCACCATCCACTGCGTCTGCGCAGGGCACCTTGCTCAGTCCCAAAGTTCAGAGCTGGCAGGGGGTCGTGAGCTTGGTCGGGTCAGAGCTGGCGGGGGGGTCACGAGCCAGGTTGGGGGGGGGAGCAACGCGATACCTGAACATGAGGGTCGTGGGTCAGAGCTACAAGGGTGTGTCCCAATTCAAGTCCACTCCCACCGTCCACTACGTCTGCGCACGGCACCTCGGCCAGTCCCAAAGTTCAGAGCAGCGGGGGGGTCATGAGCCGGGTCGGGGAGGGAGCAATGCGGTACCTGAAGATGGGGGTCGTGGGTGAGAGCTGCAGGGGTGTGTCTCAATTCAAGTGCATTCCCACCCTCCACTGCGTCTGCGCATGGCACCTTGGCCAGTCCCAAAGTTCAGGGGGGTGCATCGCGAGCTGGGTCGGGGAGGGAGCAATGTGGTACCTGAAGATGGGGGTAGTGGGTGAGAGCTGCAGGGGCGTGTCCGAATTCAAGTCCACTACCACCGTCCACTGCGTCTGCGCACGACACCTTGGCCAGTCCAAAAATTCAGAGCTTTCGGGAGTATCGAGAGCTGGGTTGGGTCAGAGATGGTGGTGGGTTCGCGAGCTGGGTCGGGGGGAGAGAAATGCAATACCTAAAGATAGGGGTCGTGGGTCAGAGCTGCAGGGGTGTGTCCCAATTCAAGTCTACTCCCACCGTCCACTGCGTCTGCGCACGGCACCTTGCCCAGTATCAAAGTTAAGAGCTGGTGGGGGGATCACGAGTTTGGTCGGTTCAGATCTGGAGGGGGGGCGTCGCGAGCCGGATCGTTGGTGGAGCAATGCGATACCTGAAAATGGTGGTCGTGGGTCAGAGCTGCGGGGGTATGTCCCAATTCAAGTCCACTCCCACCGTTGACTGCGTCTGCACATGGCAGCATGGACAGTACAAAAGTTCAGAGATGGAGGGGAGTTCGCAGGCCAGTTCGGGGCGGGGGAGCAATTCGATACCTGAAGATGAGGGTCGTGGGTCAGAGCTCCAGGGGTGTGTCCCTATTCAAGTCCACTCCCACCATCCACTGCATTTGCGCCCAGCACATTGGCCAGTCCCAAACTTCAGAGCTGGCGGGGGGATCACGAGCCGGGTCGGGTCAAAGCTGGCGGGGGGGTTGCCAGCCAGGTTGGGGGGGGAGCAACGCGATACCTGAACATGGGGGTCGTGGGTCCGAGCTGCAGGGGTGTGTCCCAATTCAAGTGCACTCCCACCCTCCAATGCATCTGCGCACGGCACCTTGGCCAGTCCCAAAGTTCAGAGCTGACGGGGGGGGGGCGTTGCGAGCTGGGTTGGGGAGGGAGCAATGTGGTACCTGAAGGTGGGGGTAGTGGGTGAGAGCTGCAGGTGTGTGTCCCAATTCAAGTCCACTACCACCGTCCACTGCGTCTGCACACGACACCTTGGCCAGTCCCAAAATTCAGAGCTTTCGGGGGGATCGAGAGCTGGGTTGGGTCAGAGCTGGTGGTGGGGTCGGGGGCTGGGTCGGGGGGAGAGAAATGCGATACCTAATGATGGGGGTCGTGGGTCAGAGCTGCAGGGGTGTGTCCC
>NW_006400103.1:1486865-1487445 GCF_000299155.1 Elephantulus edwardii | reverse complement strand
TTCAAGTCCACTCCCACCGTCCACTGCGTCTGCGCACGGCACCTTGGCCAGTCCCAAAGTTCAGAGTTGGCTGGCGGGTAGTGACTTGGGTCGGGAAAGTGGGGCGGGGGGATCGCGAGCCAGGTGGGGGGGGGGAGAAATGTGATACCTGAAAGTGGTGGTCTTGGGTGCGAGCTGCAGGCTTGTGTCCCTATTCAAGTCGACTCCCACCGTCCACTGCATCTGTGCACGGCGCCTTGGACAGTCTCAAAGTTCAGAGCTGGCGGGGGTTCGCGAGCTGGGTCGGGGGGGAGCAATGCGAAAACTCAAGATGGGGGTCGTGGGTCAGTGCTGCAGAGGTGTGTCCCACTTCAAGTCGACTCCCACCGTCCACTGCATCTGCGCAGGGCACCTTGGCCGTTCGCAAAGCACACAGCTGGTGTGTGTGTGGGGGTCACCTGGTGGGTTGGGGGGGAGCAATGTGATACCTGAAAATGGGGGTCGTGGGTCAGAGCTGCATGGGTGTGTCCCACTTCAAGTCCACTCCCACCATCCACTGCATCTGTGCAGGGCACCTTGGCCAGTCCCAAAGCTCAGAGAT